>NC_069500.1:507861376-508013876 GCF_027579735.1 Bombina bombina
AAACAGAAGTACATACTGCTGGGTTCCAAGAAGCTTTAGTAAAGTCAAGTTGAAAATAATAACCAAAAAGTGAAAATGTGTGAAAACTTCTTCATGTATACATTGTCACATTATATTGCATGTGAATATTTATATTTTACTGAGCAATAGAAACAGTGCGAAGGCCAAGTAAAGACTAATAAAAGTGGTTTAGATTGTGTATCAAATATATAATCACTTGAGACTTATTATATAATCATATTATGGATATTACAACATGTAACCCCTGCTGGAAGCTTACTAAACATGGTGAGGTCATAAAGGAAACAACTTAATTATTCATTACAGGGAGTGCAGAATTATTAGGCAAATGAGTATTTTGACCACATCATCCTCTTATGCATGTTGTCTTAATCCAAGCTGTATAGGCTCGAAAGCCTACTACCAATTAAGCATATTAGGTGATGTGCATCTCTGTAATGAGAAGGGGTGTGGTCTAATGACATCAACACCCTATATCAGGTGTGCATAATTATTAGGCAACTTCCTTTCCTTTGGCAAAATGGGTCAAAAGAAGGACTTGACAGGCTCAGAAAAGTCAAAAATAGTGAGATATCTTGCAGAGGGATGCAGCACTCTTAAAATTGCAAAGCTTCTGAAGCGTGATCATCAAACAATCAAGCGTTTCATTCAAAATAGTCAACAGGGTCGCAAGAAGCGTGTGGAAAAACCAAGGCGCAAAATAACTGCCCATGAACTGAGAAAAGTCAAGCGTGCAGCTGCCAAGATGCCACTTGCCACCAGTTTGGCCATATTTCAGAGCTGCAACATCACTGGAGTGCCCAAAAGCACAAGGTGTGCAATACTCAGAGACATGGCCAAGGTAAGAAAGGCTGAAAGACGACCACCACTGAACAAGACACACAAGATGAAACGTCAAGACTGGGCCAAGAAATATCTCAAGACTGATTTTTCTAAGGTTTTATGGACTGATGAAATGAGAGTGAGTCTTGATGGGCCAGATGGATGGGCCCATGGCTGGATTGGTAAAGGGCAGAGAGCTCCAGTCCGACTCAGATGCCAGCAAGGTGGAGGTGGAGTACTGGTTTGGGCTGGTATCATCAAAGATGAGCTTGTGGGGGCCCTTTTCGGGTTGAGGATGGAGGTCAAGCTCAACTCCCAGTCCTACTGCCAGTTTCTGGAAGACACCTTCTTCAAGCAGTGGTACAGGAAGAAGTCTGCATCCTTCAAGAAAAACATGATTTTCATGCAGGACAATGCTCCATCACACGCGTCCAAGTACTCCACAGCGTGGCTGGCAAGAAAGGGTATAAAAGAAGAAAATCTAATGACATGGCCTCCTTGTTCACCTGATCTGAACCCCATTGAGAACCTGTGGTCCATCATCAAATGTGAGATTTACAAGGAGGGAAAACAGTACACCTCTCTGAACAGTGTCTGGGAGGCTGTGGTTGCTGCTGCACACAATGTTGATGGTAAACAGATCAAAACACCGACAGAATCCATGGATGGCAGGCTTTTGAGTGTCCTTGCAAAGAAAGGTGGCTATATTGGTCACTGATTTGTTTTTGTTTTGTTTTTGAATGTCAGAAATGTATATTTGTGAATGTTGAGATGTTATATTGGTTTCACTGGTAAAAATAAATAATTGAAATGGGTATATATTTGTTTTTTGTTAAGTTGCCTAATAATTATGCACAGTAATAGTCACCTGCACACACAGATATCCCCCTAAAATAGCTATAACTAAAAACAAACTAAAAACTACTTCCAAAACTATTCAGCTTTGATATTAATGAGTTTTTTGGGTTCATTGAGAACATGGTTGTTGTTCAATAAAAAAAATTAATCCTCAAAAATACAACTTGCCTAATAATTCTGCACTCCCTGTAGAATGCATGGCCCAATAAAAGGTCAGAAAGCAGTGATAGAAGTAATAAAAGCCAAACACATATCTGTAATACCGTTTAATCTCAATAATATTAGACGCCTTTCAGACATCATTAGCACTCCACTGAAGTTTTGTGGCAGTGGAGGAACTAGATATCCCTATCAGAGGGTCATCATATTTCCAAATGTAGATTATACCACCTTCCTCACATGATTTTAGTGAGCTCACAGGCAAATACAAAGTGCAGGACAGTAAGCACCACTACGAGAGGTGTCCGGGTAATACTTGGTGTGGGCTGAAAGAGTTGGCATTGGGGTGCATACAGGCCCTGTATGCACTCCAATGCCAACTCTTTCAGCCCACACCAAGTATTGCCCGGACACCTCTCCGTAGTGGTGCTTACTGTTGAAGTAGCAACTTCTTAGTACCCAGCAGTCCCTTCAGCACTTTCCCTTTTACAAACAATGACAACATTTCCTCCTAAGGTAAATCAAACGGTTCTCGGTTGGAGAGAACCGTTTGATTTACCTTAGGTTAGGAGGAAATGTTGTCATTGGAGCGAGTGCAAAGCTGTAAATTTTGCCTGCATGACCGCTGATCATAACGTTACTTAACTTACCTAATGCTTAGCTCCAGTCCAACGGAGTGTCACAGGCACAGTCAGCAACAGCGGTCACTCTCTCCACCGGTCTCGACTCCAGTCACTCCACTAACGTCCTCCATGGGCCGGCCAGGTCACGGTCAGTAGTAGTCCATACCGCTGGCTGTATCGCATTATATAGAGCTAGAAAGAGTGTAGAGGCTAGAGCTAGACTAGACTAGACAGCAACCCAGAGGGGGGCGGGTGGGCCCGCCGGGGAATTCTTGCATATATTATAATAAATTCATATCCGGCGCCTCTGGTCTTCAGTCTGGCCCCCTGCCCCCTGGGATGATGTTGTCTGGAGTCTCACCTCACTATCTATCTATCTGCGCTGCGGGAAGCTGCTTGTTACCCGCCCTGGAGACTAACTAAGTCTAAGACCAGTGAGAGTTAGTCAATCCGCTGGCTGTCAGTGTGGCTGTCAGTGCTGTCAGTTTCAGCAGTCAGTCCGGGACAATGAATGGAGGCAGCCGGGACCCGAGACAGACCTTTAAAATGCGGGACTGTCCCGGGCAATACGGGACACGTGGTCACCTTAGGTGTGTGAGGTTTGTAATGTGTGAGGTGTGTGTGTGTGCAGTGTGTGTGGTGTGTGAGGTGTGTGTGTGTGTTGTGGTGTGTGAGGCGTGTGTGTGTGTACAGTGTTTGTAGTTTGTGAGAGCAATGTTTGTGTGTGTGGTGTTTGGTTGTGTGTGTGCAGTGTTTGTGGTGCGTGAGTGTGTGTAGTTTTGGTGTGTGTGTGAGTGCAGTGTTTGTGGTGTGTAAGATGTGTGTGCAGCGTTTGTGTGAGCAGTTTTTTTTTTGGTGTGTGTGAGGAGTTTTAGTGTGTGTGTGAGCAGTGTTTTAGTGTGTGTGTGTGCAGTGTATTGGTTGTGTGAGCAGTGTGTGCAGTGTTTGGGTTGTTTGAGCAGTGTGTATGTGGTGTGTGTGCAGTTTTTGTGGTGTGTGTGGTGTGTGTGTGCAGTGTTTGTGGTGTGTAAGATGTGTGTGCAGTGTGTGTGTGTGAGCAGTTTTTTTTGGTGTGTGTGAGGAGTTTTAGTGTGTGTGTGAGCAGTGTTTTAGTGTGTGTGTGCAGTGTTTGGGTTGTGTGAGCAGTTGTGGTGCAGTGTTTGGGTTGTTTGAGCAGTGTGTATGTGGTGTGTGTGCAGTGTTTGTGGTGTGTATGTGCAGTGTTTGTGGTGTGTGAAGTGTGTATGTGCAGTGTTTGTGGTGTGTGAAGTGTGTGCATTGTTTGTGGTGTGAGAACAGTGTTTGTGGGGTGTGTGTGAAATGTTTGTGAACAGTGTTTGTGGAGTGTGAGGTGTGTGTGCGCAGTGTTTTTGTGTGTGTCTGGCCCTGACGGACTGTGTATCTGTCTATTTCTTCTTCAGAAGTCATCAAGCTGAGGCAAAAATGGCTCTTTAGGTAAGAGAATAAGTTTATATTATTAATAGGTTTATAACTATATACAAACGGCTAGATTTAGAGTTTTGTCGGTAACGACCCGCGTAGCTAACGCTGGTGTATTTTTCCCCGCACCTTTTAATACCGCTGGTATTTAGAGTTCACAGAAGGGCTGCGTTAGGCTCCAAAAAGGGAGCATAGAGCATAATTTACTGCCACTGCAACTCACAATACCAGCGGTGCTTACGGACGCGGCCAGCTTCAAAAACGGTGCTTGTGCCACGATTCCCCCATAGGAAACAATGGGGCAGTTTGAGCTGAAAAAAAACCTAACACCTGCAAAAAAGCAGCGTTCAGCTCCTAACGCAGCCCCATTGTTTCCTATGGGAAACACTTCCTAAGTCTGCACCTAACACTCTAACATGAACCCCGAGTCTAAACACCTCTAACCTTACACTTATTAACCCCTAATCTGCCACCCCCGCTATCGCTGACACCTGCATATTTTTTTTAAACCCTAATCTGCCGCTCCGTACACCGCCGCCACCTACATTATACCTATGTACCCCTAATCTGCTGCCCCTAACACCGCCGACCCCTATATTATATTTATTAACCCCTAATCTGTCCCCCACACGTCGCCGCCAGCTACCTACAATAATTAACCCCTAATCTGCCGACCGGACCTCACCGCTACTATAATAAATGTATTAACCCTTAATCCGCCTCCCCTCCCGCCTCAATAACCCTATAATAAATAGTATTAACCCCTAATCTGCCCTCCCCTAACATCGCCAACACCTAACTTCGATTATTAACCCCTAATCTGCCGACCGGACCTCGCCGCTACTCTAATAAATGTATTAACCCCTAAAGCTAACTCTAACCCCTAACCCTAACACCCCCCTAAGTTAAATATAATTTTTATCTAACCTAAATAAATTAACTCTTATTAAATAAATTATTCCTATTTAAAGCTTGATACTTACCTGTAAATAAACCCTAATATAGCTACAATATAAATAATAATTATATTGTAGCTATTTTTAGGATTAATATTTATTTTAAAGGCAAACTTTGTATTTTTTTTAACCAGGTACAATAGCTAATTAAATAGTTCATAACTATTTAATAGCTACCTAGTTAAAATAATTACAAAATTTACCTGTAAAATAAATCCTAACCTAAGTTACAATTAAACCTTACACTACACTATCAATAAATTAATTAAATAAAATACCTACAATTATCTACAATTAAACCTAACACTACACTATCAATAAATTAATTACATACAAATACCTACAAATAAATTACAATTAAATAAACTAAGTTACAAAAAATAAAAAAATAATTTAAAAACATTAGAAAAATATTACAACAATTTTAAGCTAAATACACCTACTCTAAGCCCCCTAATAAAATAATAAAGCCCCCCAAAATAAAAAAATGCCCATACCCTATTCTAAAAATACTAATAGAAAAGCTCTTTTACCTTACCAGCCCTTAAAAGGGGCCTTTTGCGGGGCATGCCCCAAAGATAACAGCTCTTCTGCCTGTAAAAAAAACCATACAAACCCCCCCCTCCAACATTACAACCCACCACCCACATACCCCTAATCTAACCCAAACCCCCCTTAAATAAACCTAACACTAAGCCCCTGAAGATCTCCCTACCTTGTCTTCACCACGCCGGGTATCACCGATCCGTCCAGGCTCCGAAGTCTTCATCCAAGCCCAATAGGGGGCTGAAAATGTCCATGATCCGGCTGAAAGTCTTGGCCCAAGCGGGGGCTGAAGAGGTCCATGATCCGGCTGAAGTCTTGGCCCAAGCGGGGGCTGAAGAGGTCCATGATCCGGCTGAAGTCTTGGGCCCAAGCGGGGGCTGAAGAGGTCCATTGATACTGGATGAAGTCTTCTATCAAGCGGCATCTTCAATCTTCTTTCTTCTGGATCCATCTTCATCCGCTGACGCGGACATCCATCCTGCCCGACGACTTCCCCGACGAATGATGGTTCTTTAAGGGACGTCATCCAAGATGACGTCCCTCGAATTCCCAATTGGCTGATAAGATTCTATCAGCCAATTGGAATTAAGGTAGGAGAAATCTGATTGGCTGATTTAATCAGCCAATCAGATTGAGCTCGCATTCTATTGGCTGTTCCGATCAGCCAATAGAATGCAAGCTCAATCTGATTGGCTGATTGGATCAGCCAATCGGATTGAACTTGAATCTGATTGGGCTGATTCCATCAGCCAATCAGATTTTTTCCTACCTTAATTCCGATGGCTGATAGAATCCTATCAGCCAATCGGAATTCGAGGGATGCCATCTTGGATGACATCCCTTAAAGGAACCTTCATTCTGTGTTAGGACGTCGGAAGAAGAGGATGGATCCGCGCCGGAGGTCTTGAAGATGGAGCTGCTCGTCGTCGGATGGATGAAGATAGAAGATGCCGCTTGGATGAAGATGTTTGCCGGTCCGGATCTCCTCTTCTGCCCGGATAGGATGAAGACTTTGGCGCCTCTTCTGGACTTCTTCTTGCCGTATAGGATGAAGACTTCGGGACCCTCTGCAGGACCGATCGGTGATACCCGGCGTGGTGAAGATAAGGTAGGAAGATCTTCAGGGGCTTAGTGTTAGGTTTATTTAAGGGGGTTTGGGTTAGATTAGGGGTATGTGGGTGGTGGGTTGTAATGTTGGGGGGGGGTATTGTATGTTTTTTTACAGGCAAAAGAGCTGTTTTCTTTGGGGCATGCCCCGCAAAAAGGCCCTTTTTAAGGGCTGGTAAGGTAAAAGAGCTTTTCAATTTTTATTTTATAATAGGGTAGGGCATTTTTTTTATTTTGGGGGGCTTTGTTATTTTATTAGGGGGCTTAGAGTAGGTGTATTTTAGCTTAAAATTGTTGTAATATTTTTCTAATGTTTGTAAATTATTTTATTATTTTTTGTAACTTAGTTCCTTTTTTTATTTTTTGTACTTTAGTTAGTTTATTTATTTGTATTTATTTGTAGGTATTTTATGTAATTAATTTATTGATAGTGTAGTGTTAGGTTTAATTGTAGGTATTTTATTTAATTTAATTTATGATAGTGTAGTGTTAGGTTTAATTGTAACTTAGGTTAGGATTTATTTTTAAAGGTAATTTTTGTAATTATTTTAGCTAGGTAGACTATTAAATAGTTCTTAACTATTTAATAGCTATTGTACCTGGTTAAAATAAATACAAAGTTGCCTGTAAAATAAATATTAATCCTAAAAATAGCTACAATATAATTATAATTTATGTTGTAGCTATATTAGGGTTTATTTTACAGGTAAGTATTTAACTTTAATTAGGATTAATTTATTTAATAAGAGTTAATTTATTTCGTTAGATAAAATTATATTTAACTTAGGGGGGGTGTTAGTGTTAGGGTTAGACTTAGCTTTAGAGGTCCAGGTCGGCAGATTAAGGGTTAATACTTGAAGTTAGGTGTCGGTGATGTTAGGGAGGGCAGATTAGGGGTTAATGCTATTTATTATAGGGTTAGTGAGGTTGTATTAGGGGTTAATAATTTTATTATAGTAGGCGGTGAGGTCCCGGTCGGCAGAATAGGGGTTAATAATTGTAGGTAAGGTCAGCAGCGACATTGGGGGCAGCAGATTTGGGGTTAATAAATATAATATAGGGTCGGCAGTGTTAGGGGCTGCAGATTAGGGTACATAAGTATAACGTAGGTGGCCGGGTGGTGTGCGGCTCGGCAGATTAGGGGGTTTAAAAAAAATTAATAGAGTGACGGCGATGTGGGGGGAGGCCTCGGTTTAGGGGTACATAGGTAGTTTAGGGTGTTAGTTGTACTTTAGAGCACAGTAGATAAGAGCTTTATAAAACCGGGCGTTAGCCCAGAAAGCTCTTAATTCCTGGCTTTTCTCTGCGGGCTGGAGTTTTGTAGTTAGATTTCTAACGCTCACTTCAGGCCAACAATCTAAATACCGGCATTAGAAAGATCCCATTGAAAAGATAGGATATGCAAATGGCGTAGGGGGATCTGCGGTATGGAAAAGTCGCGGCTGGAAAGTGAGCGTTAGACCCTTACCTACACGACTCTAAATACCAGCGGTAGCCCAAAACCAGCGTTAGGAGCCTCTAACGCTGGTTTTGACGGCTAACGCCAAACTCTAAATCTAGCCGAAAGTGTTTTATTGTTAATACAAATGTGTATAACTGTGTATTACACACTTAGTTTACGTATGGCACTGTGAAAATTTTGAGTTGATAAAGTGGGACTACTATGAAATTTCATGGGACCACTTGCTTTTGGGCAACTTTTTCAACCCCTGCTTATGCTTATACATTTTGTTGAAAATGTATGACTCTGTAACATGCTACTGATTTATTCTTAGCTCTAACACAAATGATGTAGTCCTGGCTTTTAAAATTGTTTTGTATCCTTGATTCTAGTTAATGGGATAGGAAAGTCAAAATTCAACTTGCATGATTCTGATAGAGCATGTAATTTTAAGACTTTTTTTAAATTAACTTCTATTTTCAAATGTGCTTTGTACTCTTGGTATCCCTTGTTGAAAAATGATATGCACATATACTACACTAGGGGGAGCTGCTGCTAATTGGTGCCTGCACACATTTGTCTTTTGTGATTGGCTGACTAGATGTGTTCATCTTGCTGCCAGTAGTGCAATGCTGTTCCTTCAGCAAAGGATAGCAAGAGAACAAAAAAAAATTGATGGAGTTTCCTGTCCCTTTAAGATTTTAAATTGGTTTATTTTGTGTGTGTGTATATGTCTATATGCATGTGCTGTGAATATGTGTATGTGTGGTGTCTGCACGTATGTGTGTGATGTATACACAGGACTTGCTTTAGAAAGGTGTAGTAGTGGCAGGTATGCTAAAAACTATTTCCTCTACAGATATGTTAGCAGCCTTGTGTGTGTATATGTGTGTGTGTATGTATATATACAGGTATATATAGGCTTACCAGAAGTCCCAGTTTGACTGGGATTGTCCCTATTTGGAGGCACTGTCCCTGTGTCCCACCTGGTTGTTTATTCTGTCCCAGTAGGGTTGCCACCTCCGGGTTTCGAATCATGTGCCTGGGTTTCAGACCACCTGAAACCCGGACACGTTATTCAAAATGACCTGACTGTGAGTCTGTGGCTGTGGCTCTTCAGCATAGTTGGATGCTGATACTTTCAGCCCTGCTTAGCTTAACATTCGTGCCCTTAAAAGTTCACATTTAGTAATACAGGCTGAGTGAGCAGCATAGGGTTTTTTAATTTTGTGATAAAAAGACAAAGACAAAAACAGAGGCGCCACATGTGTAGATCAATAAGAACCCAAATAATCCGAATATGGACAAACACAGGGTACTCACAAAAGAAATGGCACTCTGTTGTGCCAGTAGACGCAGGCTGGTATTCTGCAGCAAACCAGCTGGCTGATACAGTGGAGTCCTCACCAAATCCCAATAGCGCTGAAGTCCAATAACACTGGATCACTGGAACATCAATCCCAATGGCACTGGTTCGCTATGGCTGCCATGTCTCCGGTATAAACCCGTGTGTCGCACACGTCTGGTTGGTACAGCAGCCACTGACTGAATGGTTATGGGCATCAAGTTTAATTTTGTAGTACTACTTGGTTTATTTTTCTAGTAATTTAACACCCACCTACCCCTGGTGACATCCCCGGTGATGCACGTTTAGGGGACTCATGTGGGTATGACTAGGAAGGGCAGACAGGCAAGATTTTTTGCATGGATTTTGCTTTACTTCATGCAGGATAGCATTTTGGCTGTAATCTTATGTATGCACATACACACAGCCACAAACCCAGTAAATTCTGTATGCATTTATGACTTTTAAGTCCAAGAGCATTGTTATGTGTCATGTGCTTGCATATAAAAGTGTGTAAGTGGGTGTATGCATGGTGTGCTTGCATATGAGTGTATAAGTGGGTGTATGCATGGTGTGCTTGGATCTAAGTGTGTAAGTGGGTGTATGTGTGATGTGTGTGCATAAAAGTGTGTGTATGTTGGGTCTGCAAGTGTATTTCTGTAATCACACAGTGGGGTGAATTTACCATCCCTAAAGGCGTACAGGTTTCATAGCAGGGTAAAGTTTAACATGACACAAGAGGATTCTTGTGCAATGCTGCCCCCTGCTCTGGTGCAACCAGTTGGGCTAGAGCACAGCAGGGGGGGGGGGGGCTGCTTTGCCTTAAAATGCCTGGGCCTGGAGGTTGGAGTCAGTGCATCATGAGCCACCACACACAGACGGATCCTGGACATGGGCTTCAAATGTCGTATTCCTCTTGTCAAGCCACTCCTGAACAACATACAATGTCAGAAGCGTCTTACCTGGGCTAAAGAAAAACAGACCTGGTCTGTTGCTCAGTGGTCCAAAGTCCTCTTTTCTGATGAGACCAAGGACCCAGAGTATGGAGGAAGAATGGAGAGGCACACACTGCAAGAAGCTTGAAGTCCAATTGAAGTTTCCACAGTCTGTGTTGATTTGGGGAGCCATGTCATCTGCTGGTGTTGGTCCACTGGGCTTCATTAAGTCCAGGGTCAACGCAGCCGTCTACCAGGAAATTTTGGAGCACTTCATGCTTCCTTCCGCAGACAAGCTCTATGGGGATGCTGACTTCATTTTCCAGCAGGACTTGGCACCTGCCCACACTGCCAAAAGCACCAAAACCTGGTTCAATGACCGTGGGATTACTGTGCTTGATTGGCCAGCAAACTTGCCTGGTGTGCTCGGATCTAAGTGTGTAAGTGGGTGTAATCTATGGGGCATTGCCAAGAGAAAGATGAGAGACATGAGACCGAACAGTGCAGAAGAGCTGAAGGCCGCTATTGAAGCATCCTGGTCTTCCATAACACCTCAACAGTGCCACAGGCTGATAGCTTCCATGCCATGCCGCATTGAGGCAGTAATTGCTGCAAAATGGGCCCAAACCAAGTACTGAGTATATACAGTATGCATGCTTATACTTTTCAGAGGTCCGATATTGTTCTATGTACAATCCTTGTTTTATTGATTGCATGTAATATTCTATAATGAGCTGTAAGCCATAATCATCACAATTATGACAAATCACAGCTTGAACTATCTTGCTTTGCATGTAATGAGTCTATCTCATATATTAGTTTCACCTTTTAAGTTGCATTAGTGAAATAAATTAACTTTTGCACGATATTCTAATTTTTCGAGTTTCAACTGTACACACATATAAACACAAAGCTAGATATGCAGACATATATAGAAGTGCATTGGAGCCCTTTGCAGTTAAGTAGCTGAAAACATGAAAAATCATATTTATGCAATCATATTTAAGAAAGTGTTATAGTGTATATTTACTGTAAATATTTCACATTTTAATGTTCTGCACATAACATTGATATATAGACATTCATATATATATATATATATATATATATATATATATATATATATAAAAAAATAATTATCTATATATATAAATAGGTATAAATATATATTTTACCAAAATACCATCAGATATACAGTATCTCACAAAAGTGAGTACACCCCTCACATTTGTGTAAATATTTTAATTATATCTTTTCATGTGATGACACTTTGCTACAATGTAAAGTAGTGAGTGTACAACCTGTATAACAGTGTAAATTTTTCTGTCCCCGCAAAATAACTCAACACACAGACATTAATGTCTAAACTGTTGGCAACAAAAGTGAGTACACCCCTAAGTGGAAACGTCCAAATTGGGCCCAAAGTGTCAATATTTTGTGTGGCCACCATTATTTTCCAGCACTGCCTTAACCCTCTTGGGCATGGAGTTCACCAGAGCTTCACAGGTTGCCACTGGAGTCCTCTTCCACTCCTCCATGATGATATCACGGAGCTGATGGATGTTAGAGACCTTGCGCTCCCCACCTTCCGTTTGAGGATGCCCCACAGATGCACAATAGGATTTAGGTCTGGAGACATGCTTGGCCAGTCTATCACCTTTACCCTCAGATTCTTTAGCAAGGCAGTGGTCGTCTTGGAGGTGTGTTTGGGGTTATTATCATGTTGGAATACTGCCTTGCAGCCCAGTCTTCAAAGGGAGGGGATCATGCTCTCCTTCAGTATGTTACAGTACGTGTTGGCATTCATTGTTCCCTCAATGAACTGTAGCTCCCCAATGCCAGTAGCACTCATGCAGGCCCAGACCATGACACTACCACCACCATGCTTGACAGTAGCCAAGACACACTTGTCTTTGTAATCCTCACCTGGTTGCCGCCACACACGCTTGACACCATCTGAACCAAATAAGTTTATCTTGGTCTCATCGGACCACAGGACATGGTTCCAGTAATCCATGTCTTTAGTCTGCTTGTCTTCAGCAAACTGTTTGCAGGCTTTTTTGTGCATCATCTTTAGAAGAGGCTTCCTTCTGGGACGACAGCAATACAGACCAATTTGATGCAGTGTGCGGCGTATGGTCTGAGCACTGACAGGCTGACCCCCCACACCTTCAACCTCTGCAACAATGCTGGCAGCACTCATACGTCTATTTCCCAAATACAACCTCTGGATATGACGGTGAGCATGTGCACTCAACATCTTTGGTGGACCATGGCGAGGCCTGTTCTGAGTGGAACCTGTCCTTTGAAACTGCTGTATGGTCTTGCCCACCGTGCTGAAGTTTCTGGGTCTTGGCAATCTTCTTATAGCCTAGGCCATCTTTATGTAGAGCAACAATTCTTTTTTTCAGATCCTCAGAGAGTTCTTTGCCATGAGGTGCCATGTTGAACTTCCAATGACCAGTATGGAAATTTAACACACCTGCTCCCCATTCAGACCTGAGACCTTGTAACACTAATGAGTCACATGACACCGGGGAGGGAAAATGGCTAATTGGGCCCAAATTTGGACATTTCCACTTAGGGGTGTACTCACTTTTGTTGCCAACGTTTTAGACATTAATGGCTGTGTGTTGAGTTATTTTGAGGGGACAGCAAATTTACACTGTTATACAGGCTGTACACTCACTACTTTACATTGTAGCAAAGTGTCATTTCTTCAGTGTTGTCACATGAAAAGATATAATAAAATATTTACAAAAATGTGAGGGGTGTACTCACTTTTGTGAGATACTGTATATAGAAATATGTATTTACAAATAAAAACAACATATTCTCCTATGTGAAGAACATTGGAATGTAAAATATTAATATTTTCATGTTGGGTTAGCACACATGAGAATATGTGATCAGGTTTACGTGCAAGTTGGGTGTTAGGTTTATTTCCAACTTTTTTTCCCCACTGACATCTATGGGGGAATACGTGAACATGTAATATTCTAAGTTTGGCTTTTTGCACTTGTCGGGTTAGCGCGAGAGTGAAAACTCATAATACGAGTGCAACCTGACGAGTGCAAAAAGCTTACTTCTAGCGCAGCTAATGCTCCAGTGGAAGGGTTAAATAACGCTCCACTTGTAATCTTGCCCATTGTAATTACAAGATATTTCTGTTGTGATGATGTAGAATAACATATTAGCTAGTCAAAATGTTTTTAAAACAAATTAACATTCTTTCTACAGAAATTGTTTATCAATAGCAAAACCCACCATTTGGCTTTTTTGAAGGAGCTTATCTGGGCTTTAGTGTGCAGAGAACAAGGCTAGCCTTGGTCATAGTATTAGTATAAAGTACAGTTGTTATCAGCTAAAGCCAGTTGGTAACAGATGTGTAGCAGAGTTAGCCTTGAGAAGCCATCAGGGTGAGTTCCAAGTTCTGAGAATTAGAAAAAAAAGGGGGCAAAATAAATAATGAACGTATACTGCATAGTTGTTTCATTATTCATAAGTAAACATTTTATATACAAATCTCAGTCGCCTAGATTACGAGTTTTGCGTTAACAGAGGTGCGGTGCTAACGAGCAGTTTTCCCTCACCGCTCACCTACAGACAACGCTAGTATTACTGGTTTTTACAAACCCGGCGTGAGCCGCAGAAAAGTGAGCGGAGAGCAAAATTTAGCTCCACATCTCACCTCAATAGCAGCGCTGCTTATGGTAGCGGTGAGCTGGCAAAACGTGCTCATGCACGATTTCCCCATAGGAATCAATGGGGGAGAGCCGGCTGGAAAAAAACGCTAACACCTGCAAAAAAGCAGCTTAAAGCTCCTAATGCAGCCCCATTGATTCCTAAGGGGGAAATAAAATTTATGTCTACACCTAACACCCTAACATGAACCCCGAGTATAAACACCCCTAATCTTACACTTATTAACCCCTAATCTGCTGCTCCGGACACCGCCGCCACCTACATTATACTTATTAACCCCTAATCTGCTGCCCCCAACATCGCCAACACCTACATTATATTTATTAACCCCTAATCTGCCATCCCTAATGTCGCAGCAATCTAACTACATTTATTAACCCCTAGGGGGGTAGTTATCAAGCCGTCAACCTCAAATACGCTGCGTATTCCGCAGCGTATTTGTGGCGAGGCTGATACGCCTTAGTTATCAAAGGCTCGAGACCGGCAAAAGTAGAATTTTGTGACGTAAGCTTCGATCCGCCGGACTCAGTCCGACACAGATCGATTCTTACGTCACTCCAGATGTTCCGCACACAAGTGCGGCACATTCTCACTACTTTTGCTAGTTATCAAAAAACTAGCAGGTACGCTCGGCACTTTTACGGCCCAGCGTACCTGGTTTTCAAAGCGCCAGCCTGGAGGCGGCGGATCCCATAGGAATCAATGGGAGTCTGACCATAGCGAAAGTACAAGTTCGCTGCTGACAGACATCCCATTGATTCCTATGGGAGCTGTCTACACCTAACACCCTAACATGTACCCCGAGTCTAAACACCACTAATCTGACCCCCCCTACACCGCCGCAACTAAATAAAGTTATTACCCCCTAAACCGCCGCTCCCGGAGCCCACCGCAAGCTACTATATACATATTAACCCCTAAACCGCCGCTCCCGGAGCCCACCGCAACTATAATAAATGTATTAACCCCTAAACCGCCGCTCCCTGAACCCGCCGCAACCTATATTAAATGTATTAACCCCTATCCTGCCCCCCCTACACCGTCGCCACCTATAATAAATTTATTAACCCCTATCCTGCCCCCACTACGCCGCCGCCACTGTAATAAAATGATTAACCCCTAAACCTAACCCTAACGCCCCCTAACTTAAATATTAATTAAATAAATCTAAATAAATTAACTCTTATTAACTAAATGAATCCTATTTAAAACTAAATACTTACCTTTAAAATAAACCCTAATATAGCTACAATATAAATAATAATTATATTCTAGCTATCTTAGGATTTATTTTTATTTTACAGGTACCTTTCAATTTATTTTAACCATGTACAATAACTATTAAATAGTTATTAACTATTTAATAGCTTACCTAGCTAAAATAAAGAGAAATGTACCTGTGAAATAAATCCTAACCTAAGTTACAATTACACCTAACACTACACTATACTTTAATAAATTATTCCTATTTAAAAATAAATACTTACCTGTAAAATAAACCCTAAGATAGCTACAATGTAATTCATAATTATATTATAGCTATCTTAGGATTTATATTTATTTTACAGGTAACTTTGTATTTATTTTAGCTAGTTAGAATAGTTATTAAATAGTTATTAACTATTTAATAACTACCTAGCTAAAAGAAATACAAAATTACCTGTAAAATAAATCCTAACTTAAGTTACAATTAAACCTAATACTACACTATCATTAAATTAACTAAATAAACTACCTACAAAGAACTACAATGAAATACAATTACATAAACTAACTAAAGTACAAAAAATAAAAAAAGCTAAGTTACAAAAAATAAAAAATTAAGTTACAAACATGTTAAAAATATTACAACAACTTTAAGCTACTTACACCTAATCTAAGCCCCCTAATAAAATAACAAACCCCCCCAAAATAAAAAAAATCCCTACCCTATTCTAAATTACATAAATTTCAAAGCTCTTTTACCTTACCAGCCCTTAAAAGGGCCATTTGTGGGGGCATGCCCCAAAAAGTTCAGCTCTTTTGCCTGTAAAAGAAAAATACAACCCCCCCCAACATTAAAACCCACCACCCACATACCCCTAATCTAACCCAAACCCCCCTTACAAAAACCTAACACTAATCCCCTGAAGATCATCCTACCTTGACTCGTCTTCACTCAACCGAGCCACCGATGGAACTGAAGAGGACATCCGGAGCGGAAGAAGTTAATCCTCCAAGCGGCGCTGAAGAAATCTTCCATCCGATGAAGTCATCATCCAGGCGGCGCTGAAGAAGTCTTCGATCCGGCCGATGTCATCTTCAAAGAGGCGCTGAAGAGGTCTTCTATCCGGGCGAAGTCATCTTCCAAGCCGGGTCTTGAATCTTCCTTCCGCCGAC
Organism: Bombina bombina; assembly: GCF_027579735.1. NCBI lineage: Eukaryota > Metazoa > Chordata > Amphibia > Anura > Bombinatoridae > Bombina > Bombina bombina. The sequence goes on from NC_069500.1 coordinate 507,877,714, forward strand.
GCGGAACCACCTTCTTCACCGACGGACTACGACGAATGACGGCTCCTTTAAGGGACGTCATCCAAGATGGCGTCCCCTCAATTCCGATTGGCTGATAGGATTCTATCAGCCAATCGGAATTAAGGTAGGAAAATCTGATTGGCTGATGGAATCAGCCAATCAGATTCAAATTCAATCCGATTGGCTGATCCAATCAGCCAATCAGATTGAGCTCGCATTCTATTGGCTGATCGGAACAGCCAATAGAATGTGAGCTCAATCTGATTGGCTGATTCCATCAGCCAATCAGATTTTCCTACCTTAATTCCGATTGGCTGATAGAATCCTATCAGCCAATCGGAATTGAGGGGACGCCATCTTGGATGACGTCCCTTAAAGGAGCCGTCATTCGTCGTAGTCCGTCGGTGAAGAAGGTGGTTCCGCGTCGGCGGAAGGAAGATTCAAGACCCGGCTTGGAAGATGACTTCGCCCAGATAGAAGACCTCTTCAGCGCCTCTTTGAAGATGACATCGGCCGGATCGAAGACTTCTTCAGCGCCGCCTGGATGATGACTTCATCGGATGGAAGATTTCTTCAGCGCTGCTTGGAGGATTAACTTCTTCCGCTCCGGATGTCCTCTTCAGTTCCATCGGTGGCTCGGTTGAGTGAAGACGACTCAAGGTAGGATGATCTTCAGGGGATTAGTGTTAGGTTTTTGTAAGGGGGGTTTGGGTTAGATTAGGGGGTATGTGGGTGGTGGGTTTTAATGTTGGGGGGGGTTGTATTTTTCTTTTACAGGCAAAAGAGCTGAACTTTTTGGGGCATGCCCCCACAAATGGCCCTTTTAAGGGCTGGTAAGGTAAAAGAGCTTTGAAATTTATGTAATTTAGAATAGGGTAGGGATTTTTTTTATTTTGGGGGGGTTTGTTATTTTATTAGGGGCTTAGATTAGGTGTAAGTAGCTTAAAATTGTTGTAATATTTTTAACATGTTTGTAACTTAATTTTTTATTTTTTGTAACTTAGCTTTTTTTATTTTTTGTACTTTAGTTAGTTTATGTAATTGTATTTCATTGTAGTTCTTTGTAGGTAGTTTATTTAGTTAATTTAATGATAGTGTAGTATTAGGTTTAATTGTAACTTAAGTTAGGATTTATTTTACAGGTAATTTTGTATTTCTTTTAGCTAGGTAGTTATTAAATAGTTAATAACTATTTAATAACTATTCTAACTAGCTAAAATAAATACAAAGTTACCTGTAAAATAAATATATATCCTAAGATAGCTACAATGTAATTATTAATTACATTGTAGCTATCTTAGGGTTTATTTTACAGGTAAGTATTTAGTTTTAAATAGGAATAATTTATTTAATGATAGTGTAGTGTTAGGTGTAATTGTAACTTAGGTTAGTTTTTATTTTACAGGTAAATTTCTCTTTATTTTAGCTAGGTAAGCTATTAAATAGTTAATAACTATTTAATAGTTATTGTACATGGTTAAAATAAATTGAAAGGTACCTGTAAAATAAATATAAATCCTAAGATAGCTAGAATATAATTATTATTTATATTGTAGCTATATTAGGGTTTATTTTATAAGTAAGTATTTAGTTTTAAATAGGATTCATTTAGTTAATAAGAGTTAATTTATTTAGATGTATTTAATTAATATTTAAGTTAGGGGGGCGTTATGGTTAGGGTTAGACTTAGGTTTAGGGGTTAATCATTTTATTACAGTGGCGGCGGCGGCGTAGTGGGGGGCAGGATAGGGGTTAATAAATTTATTATAGGTTGCGGCGGGTTCATGGAGCGGCGGTTTAGGGGTTAAACTATTTATTTAGTTGCGGAGAGGTGCGGGATCAGCAGGATAGGGGTTAATAACTTTATTATAGAGGGCGGCGGTATAGGGGGGGGCAGGATAGGGGTTACTGGGTATAATGTAGGTGGCGGCTGTGTCCGGGAGCGGCGGTTTAGGGGTTACTACATTTTTAATAGTTGCGGCGGGGTCTAGGAGCGGCGGTTTAGGGGTTAATAACTTTATTTAGTTGCGGGGGGCTCCGGGGGCGCCGGTATAGGGGGTAGAACAGTGCAGTTTAGTGTGAGTGCTTAGTGACAGGCTAGCAATAAAGCTGGGAAAAAGCCGAAGGGCAGCGAGATCAGATGAGTGATAACTGTCACAGTCCGCTGCTCATCGCCCCGCGGCTTTTTGACAGCTTTATTTGATAACTTAGGCGAACGTATTCAAGGTCCGCGGCGGCGAAGGTAGGCGAGCTTAGGCGGACGTATTGGGCCGGCGAAGCCAGAAAAGTAGACGGCTTGATAACTAGCCCCCCTAATCTGCCGCCCCCAACGTCGCCGCCACTATATTAAAGTTCTTAACCCCTAAACCTAAGTCTAACCCTAACCCTAACACCCCCTAATTTAAATATAATTTAAATAAATCTAAATAAAATTACTACAATTAAAGGGACAGTCAACACCAGAATTTTTGTTGTTTAAAAAGAAAGATAATCCCTCTATTACCCATTCCCCAGTTTTGCATAACCAACACAGTTATAATAATACACATTTTACCTCTGTAATTATCTTGTATCTAAGCTTCTGCTGACTGCCCCCTTATTTCAGTTCTTTTGACAGACATGCAGTTTAGCCAATCAGTGCTCACTCCTAGGTCACTTTACGTGCATGAGCTCAATGTTATCTATATGAAACATGTGAACTAATGCCCTCTAGTGGTCAAAGTGTATTCAGATTAGAGGCAGTCTTCAAGGTCTAAGAAATTAGCATATGAACCTCCTAGTTTTAGCTTTCAACTAAGAATACCAAGAGAACAAAGCAAAATTGGTGATACAAGTAAATTGGGAAGTTGTTTAAAATTGCATGCCCTATTTAAAACATGAAAGTTTTTTTTGGACTTGACTGTCCCTTTAACTAAATTATTCCTATTTAAAACTAAATACTTACCTATAAAATAAACCCTAAGCTAGCTACAATATAACTAATAGTTACATTGTAGCTAGCTTGGGGTTTATTTTTATTTTACAGGCAACTTTGTATTTATTTTAACTAGGTAGAATAGTTGTTAAATAGTTATTACCTATTTAATAGCTACCTAGTTAAAATAAAGTCAAATTTACTTGTAAAATAAAACCTAACCTAAGTTACAATTACACCTAACACTACACTATAATTAAATGAATTCCCTAAATTAACTACAATTAAATAAAATTACATACAATTATCTAAAGTACAAAAAAAAACAAACACTAAATTACAGAAAATAATAAAATAATTACAAGTTTTGTAAACTAATTACACCTAAACTAATCCCCCTAATAAAATAAAAAAGCCCCCCAAAATAATAAAAAGCCCTACCTACACTAAATTACAAATAGCCCTTAAAAGGGCCTTTTGCGGGGCATTGCCCCAAAGTTATCAGCTCTTTTACCTGTAAAAAAAAAGTACAATACCCCCCCAACATTAAAATCCACCACCCACACACCCAACCCTACTCTAAAACCCACCCAATCCCCCCTTAATAAAACCTAACACTAACCCCTTGAAGATCACCCTACCTTGAAAAATCTTCACCCAACCGGGCCGAAGTCCTCAACGAAGCCGGGCGAAGTGGTCCTCCAGATGGGCAAAAGTCTTCATCCAAGCCGGGAAGAAGAGGTCTTCCAGACGGGCAGAAGTCTTCATCCAGACGGCATCTTCTATCTTCATCCATCCGGCGCGGAGCGGGTCCTTCTTCAAGAGATCCGACGCGGATCATCCTCTTCTTTCGACGTCTTCTTACTAAATGATGGTTCCTTTAAGTGACGTCATCCAAGATGGCGTCCCTTCAATTCCGATTGGCTGATAGAATTCTATCAGCCAATCGGAATTAAGGTAGAAAAAATCCTATTGGCTGATGCAATCAAAAAAGTGAGCGGTACACCTGTACCTGCAAGACTCGTAATACCAGCAGGCGTTAAAATACAGCGTTGGGACCTCTCAACGCTGATTTTTAAGGCTAACGCAAGACTCGTAATCTAGGTGAGAGCGTTTACTGTCCCTTTTTAACCAGATGAGAATTGTATTTCTTATTTCTTCTTTTGGCAGATATATAATGAGGTGATCTGACAGAAACACTTAAAACTTTTATTGATCAATTTCTACCTTTGTGTACTATATTTTTACACACATGGGACACTGAGTTCAGTGCCTGTACACTTAGCTCTGTATAGAAGCAAATTTATGCACTGTAAATGCTATGAACAAAATATTATATGTGATTTATAACACCAATGCATGACTTCTTGAATTTGTGCTTTGCCTATGTCACATATATAATATATTTATATATATATATCTATATATAATATTACAGAGATTTGCAACCTGGGTGTCACCCTGCCATACTAGTGAATGTGAGGGTGCCGCAAACAATTAAAGCTATAGGTGTTGAGTGAGGTATTCTGTGAGATCTGGTTAAAGGAACAGTATACTTTAAAATAGTTTTTCCCTTAATGTATTTTCAATGATTTGTTATACCAGCTGCAGTGTTTATTTGTGTATATGAATTAGCTGGTTTTGTGCTTTTAAACCACAAGCTATTGAAATGGGTGGAGCTTGCAGGTAAAATCAGATCTCATTATGTTATCACTTTGGGGCCTATTTATTAAAGGTCTTGCGGACCTGATCATACAGTGCGGATCACTTCCGCAAGACCTCGCTGAATGCGGAGAGCAATACGCTCTCCGTATTCAGCATTGCACCAGCAGCTCACAAGAGCTGCTGGTGCAACGCCGCCCCCTGCAGACTCGCTGCCAGCAGGGAGGTGTCAATCAACCCGATCGTACTCGATCGGGTTGAATTGTGGCGATCTCTGTCAGCCTGCTCATAGCAGGCGTACAGGGTTATGGAGCAGCGGTCTTTAGACCGCTGCTTCATAACTGCTGCTTCTGGCGAGCCTGCAGGCTCGCCAGAAACACGGGCCGTCAAGCTCCATTCGGAGCTTGAAAGATAGGCCCCTAAATGTACACACACACTTGCTTCCTCATCTTATATTTGTCTGGAAAACCAAAGCTCAATACATAGAGAACACAATAAAAAAATAACATTTTATTACTTAACCCCTTAATGACCACAGCACTTTTCCATTTTCTGTCCGTTTGGGACCAAGGCTATTTTTACATTTCTGCGGTGTTTGTGTTTAGCTGTAATTTTCCTCTTACTCATTTACTGTACCCACACATATTATATACCGTTTTTCTCGCCATTAAATGGACTTTCTAAAGATACCATTATTTTCATCATATCTTATCATTTACTATAAAAAAAATATAAAATATGAGGAAAATAATGGAAAAAAACACACTTTTTCTAACTATGACCCCCGAAATCTGTTACACATCTACAACCACCAAAAACACCCATGCTAAATAGTTTCTAAATTTTGTCCTGAGTTTAGAAATACCCAATGTTTACACGTTCTTTGCTTTTTTTGTAAGTTATAGGGCCATAAATACAAGTAGCACTTTGCTATTTCCAAACCATTATTTTTCAAAATTAGCGCTAGTTACATTAGAACACTAATATCTTTCAGGAATCTCTGAATATCCATTGACATGTATATATTTTTTTTTAGTAGACATCCCAAAGTATTCATCTAGGCCCATTTTGGTATATTTCATGCCACCATTTCACCGCCAAATGCGATTAAATACAAAAAATCGTTCACTTTTTTACTAATTTTTTCACAAACTTTTGGTTTCTCACTGAAATTATTTACAAACAGCTTGTGTAATTATGGCTTAAATGGTTGTAAATGCTTCTCTGGGATCCCCTTTGCTCAAAAATAGCAGACATATATGGCTTTGGCGTTGCTTTTTAGTAATTAGAAGGCTGCTAAATGCCACTGCGCACTACACGTGTATTATGCCCAGCAGTGAAGGGGTTAATTATGGAGCATGTAGGGAGCTTTTAGGGATAATTTTAGCTTTAGTGTAGTGTAGTAGACAACCCCAAGTATTGATCTAGGCACATTTTGGTATATTTCATGCCACCATTTCACCGCCAAATGCGATCAAATTAAAAAAAAGTTAAATTTTTCACAATTTTAGGTTTCTCACTGAAATTATTTACAAACAGCTTATGCAATTATGGCACAAATGGTTGTAAATGCTTCTCTGGGATCCCCTTTGTTCAGAAATAGCAGACATATATGGCTTTGGCGTTGCTTTTTGGTAATTAGAAGGCCGCCAAATGCCGCTGCATTTCACACGTGTATTATGGCTAGCAGTGAAGGGGTTAATTATGTAGCTTGTAGGGAGCTTGCAGGGTTAATTTTAGCTTTAGTGTAGAGCTCAGCCTCCCACCTGAAACATGAGACCCCCTGATCCCTCCCAAACAGCTCTCTTCCCTCCCCCACCCCACAATTGTCCCCGCCATCTTAAGTACTGGCAGAAACTCTGCCAGTACTAAAATAAAAGCTATATTTGGGCTTTTTGTGTGTGTTTTTTAGCATATTTACATATGCTGCTGTGTAGGATCCCCCTTAGCTCCCAGCCTCACTGATCCCCCACCAAACAGCTCTCTAACCCTCCCCCTCTGCCTTAATGGGCGCCATCTTGGGTACTGGCAGCTGTCTGCCAGTACCCAGTTTAGTAAAAAAATGTGCCTTTTTATAAAAAAAAATACCCTTTTCTGTAATGTAGCTTCCCCCCCCCCCCCAAGATCAACCCCCCACCCCTTCCAGGTCCCTTAGCTGTTTATTTACAGCTTTTAAAACTTTTTTTTTTTTAACTTTTCCCAGTTTATTTTTCTGTAGTGCAGCGGTTCCCTCCCGCTCCCCCCCCCGGCACGCGCCCGCCCGCCGCCCCCCGTGCACACGCGCGCTCCCATGCGCGCTCCCGCCCCCCCCGCTCCCGATCCCGCCCCCCTCCACTCCATTCGGCACATCGATGGCCGCCCACCCGCCTCCCAGACTTGCTCCCACCCACCAACGTTACCGGCCACCGATGTCCGGTGCAGGGAGGGCCACAGAGTGGCTCTCTCTGCATCGGATGGCCAAGGGGGGTTATTGCAGGATGCCTCGATATCGAGGCATCACTGCAATAACCGGAAAGCAGCTGGAAGCGTGCAGGATCGCTTCCAGCTGCTTTCCAGACCAAGGACGTACGCCACACGTCCTTGGTCATTAACTGTATTTTTTTTGAGGACGTGTGGCGTACGTCCTTGGTCATTAAGGGGTTAAAGGGTTACCGATTCCATATTTTTTCTTTGATGATTCAGATAGATTATGCAATGTTAAGCAACTTTCTAATTTACTTCTATTATAAATTTTTCTTCATTCTCTTGGTATCTTTATTTGGAAAAGCAGGAATGTAAGCTTACAAGCCAGCCCATCTTTGGTTCAGCACCTGGGTAGTGCTTGCTAATTGGTGGCTAAATGGGAAGAACATTGGCATGTGTAATATTTATAGAACATACATAGTTAAACACTTTATTAAAAAAATAATCGTCTAGATTACGAGTTGTGCGTTAGGGTTAAAAAGCAGCGTTAAGTGGTCCTAATGCTGCTTTTTAACGCCCGCTGGTATTACGAGTCTTGAAATGACAGGTGTACCGCTCACTTTTTTGGTCAGACTCGAAAATACAGCAAATCCACTTAAGTCAATTGCGTATCCTATATTTTCTATGGGACTTGCATAATGCCGGTATTACGAGTCTAACCAAAAGTGAGCGGTACAGCCTCTCCTGTCAAGACTGATACCGCATTTAAAAGTCAGTAGTTAAGAGTTTTATGGGCTAACGCCGTAGCATAAAACTCTTAACTAAAGTGCTAAAAAGTACACTAACACCCATAAACTACCTATTAACCCCTAAACCGAGGTGTCCCCCCCCACATCACAAACACTAAATAAAAATGTTTAACCCCTAACCTGCCGAACCGGACATCGCCGCCACTATAAAACATATATTAACCCCTAAACCGCCGCCCTCCCGCATCATAAACACTAGTTTAACTTTATTAACCCCTAATCTGCTGTCCCTAACATCGCCGACACCTACCTACATTTATTAACCCCTAATCTGCTGCCCACAACGTCGCCACAACTATATTAAAGTTAGTAACCCCTAAATCTATGTCTAACCCTACCCCCCCCCTAACTTAAATATAATTTAAATAAATCTAAATAAAATTACTACAATTCACTAAATAATTCCTATTTAAAACTAAATACTTACCTATAAAATAAACCCTAAGCTAGCTACAATATAACTAATAGTTACATTGTAGCTATCTTAGGGTTTATTTTTATTTTACAGGCAACTTTGTATTTATTTTAACTAGGTGCAATAGTTATTAAATAGTTATTAACTATTTAATAGCTACCTAGTTAAAATAAAGTCAAATTTACCTGTAAAATAAATCCTAACCTAAGTTACAATTACACCTAACACTACACTATATTTAAATTAATTACCTTAACTAAATACAATTAAATACAATTTAAATTTTTTTTATCTAAAGTACGAAAAAAAACAATCACTAAATTACAAAAATTAAATTTTTTTTAAACTAATTACACCTAATCTAATCCCCCTAATAAAATAAAAAAGCCCCCCAAAATTATAAAACGCACTACCCTATACTAAATTACAAATAGCCCTTAAAGTAATCAGCTCTTTTACCTGTAAAAAAAAATACAATACCCCCCTCCAACATTAAAACCCACAACCCACACACCCAACCCTACTCTAAAACCCACCATATCCACCTTTAAAAAAACCTAACACTAACCCCTTGAAGATCACCCTACCTTGAGAAGTCTTCACCCAACCGGGCTGAAGTCATCAACGAAGCAGGCAGAAGTGGTCCTCCAGACAGGCAGAAGTCTTCATCGAAGAGGGGAAGAAGAGGTCCTCCAGATGGGCAGGTCTTCATCCAGACGGCATCTTCTATCTTCATCCATCCGGCGCGGGGCGGCTCCATCTTCCAGACATCCGACGTGGAGCATCCTCTTCAAACGAAGTCCAACTGAAAAATGAAGGTTCCTTTAAATTACATAATCCAAGATGCCGTCCCTTGAATAGCGATTGGCTGATAGAATCAGTCAATCGGAATTAAGGTAGAAAATATCCCATTGGCTGATGCAAACAGCCAATAGGATTGAGCTTGCATTCTATTGGCTGATCCAATCAGCCAATAGAATGCCAGCTCAATCCTATTGGCTGATTGGATCAGCCAATAGGATTGAACTTCAATCTTATTGGCTGATTGCATCAGCCAATAGGATTTTTTCTACCTTAATTCCGATTGGCTGCTAGAATTCTATCAGCCAACCGGGAATTCAAGGGACGCCATCTTGGATGACGTCATTTAAAGGAACCTTCATTCTTCAGTTGGACTTGAAGATGGAGCCGTTCCGCGCCGGATGGATGAAGATAGAAGATGCCGCCTGGATGAAGACTTCTGCCCGTCTGGAGGACCTCTTCTTCCCGGCTTCGATGAAGACTTCTGCCCGTCTGGAGGACCACTTTGCACGGCTTCGTTGAGGACTTCGGCCCGGCTGGGTGAAGACTTCTCAAGGTAGGGTGATCTTCAAGGGGTTAGTGTTAGGTTTTATTAAGGGGGGATTGGGTGGGTTTTAGAGTAGGGTTGGTTGCGTGGGTGGTGGGTTTTAATGTTGGGGGGTATTGTATTTTTTTTTACAGGTAAAAGAGCTGATTACTTTGGGGCAATGCCCCGCAAAAGGCCCTTTTAAGGGCTATTTGTAATTTTGTATAGGGTAGGGCTTTTTATTATTTTGGGGGGCTTTTTTATTTTATTAGGGGCATTAGATTAGGTGTAATTAGTTTAAAAAAACTTGTAATTATTTTATTATTTTCTGTAATTTAGTGTTTGTTTTTTTTGTACTTTTTAAAAAAATTGTATTTAATTGTATTTAGTTAAAAGATTACTTTCTGTTATAATTTTTAAGCTAAACAACTAACATATTAAAGTTAATAAACATTAATTAAAACCTACTGACCTATATTTTCTCCAAAACGAAGTGTCATAACATTCTAAAAGTTATATCTTTTATTCCCCGATGATGTCACATTATCCTGCCCACTATTTTCAGCACTGTATGTTCAAAATACTTAAACCAATGACTTTGTGTTTAAAGCGCCATTTTGAAACCTTGGTATTGTAAACGGATTGGTACAGAGCAAAGGATACCCATGGAGTGGGTTTGGAAAACAATTAAATTTGCAGACAAGATTTCTGATATACGGTAGAGATATGTTAATGAAATGCTATTGATAAAAAGCGTATTTGGGGTAGTTAGTTAGTAACAGGCATAGAAAATATTTACTTACAGTGGCCCTTTAAGGTAATTAATTTAATTATAGTGTAGTGCTAGGTGTAATTGTAACTTAGGTTAGGATTTATTTTACAGGTAAATTTGACTTTATTTTAACTAGGTAGCTATTAAATAGTTAATAACTATTTAATAACTATTGTACCTAGTTAAAATAAATACAAAGTTGCCTGTAAAATAAAAATAAATCCTAAGATAGCTACAATGTAACTATTAGTTATAGTGTAGCTAGCTTAGGGTTTATTTTATAGGTAAGTATTTAGTTTTAAAAAAGAATTATTTAGTTAATGATAGTTATTTTATTTCGATTTATTAAAATTATATTTAAGTTAGGGGGGTGTTAGGGTTAGGGTTAGACTTAGGTTTAGGGGTTAATAACTTTATTATAGTGGCGGCGACGTTGGGGGTGGCAGATTAGGGGTTAATAAATGTAGGTAGGTGGCGGCGGCAGATTAGGGATTAAAAAATATAATGTAGGTGTCGGCGATGTTGGGGGCAGCAGATTAGGGGTTCATAAGTATAATGTAGGTGATGCCGGTGTCCGGAGCAGCAAATTAGGGGTTACTAATATAATGTAGGTGTCGGCGATGTTGGGGGCGGCGGATTAGGGGTTAATAAGTGTAAGATTAGGGGTGTTTAGACTCGGGGTTCATGTTAGAGTGTTAGGTGTAGATATAAATTTTATTTCCCCATAGGAATCAATGGTGCTGTGTTAAGAGCTGAACGCTGCTTTTTTGCAGGTGTTAGGTTTTTTTTCAGCCAAATCTCCCCGATTAATTCCTATGGGGAAATTGTGCACGAGCACATTTTGCCAGCTCACCGCTGACTTAAGCAGCGCTGGTATTGAGGTGAGATGTGGAGCTAAATTTTGCTCTCCATTTACTTTTCTGCGGCTAACGCCGGGTTTGTAAAAACCCGTAATACCAGCGTTGTCTGTAGGTGAGCGGTGAGGGAAAACTGCTCGTTAGCACCACACAGCATTACCGTCAAAACTCGTAATCTAGGTGAATATTAATACACATAAATACACATAAATACATGTACACACATATGTACATGTATATGTATGTATCTCTATGTTAAATTCAAGTGCACTCGAGCAAACGCGTTTACTTTCAACTTGTAATACACACGCTACTTCTGATGCACGCAAAAAGCTACTTCTGATGCACGCAAAAAGCTGAGATAAACCACTTATTGCTTGCGCACAATAGTAAGTGCACCAATCGTAATATAGACCTTAATTTGCATGTATATGTATGTATCTCTATGTTAAATTCAAGTGCACTCGAGCAAACGCGTTTACTTTCAACTTGTAATACACACGCTACTTCTGATGCACGCAAAAAGCTGAGATAAACCACTTATTGCTTGCGCACAATAGTAAGTGCACCAATCGTAATATAGACCTTAATTTGCAATTCTCGGTTATTGATTGATACTAAAAACTTTTCACGCCATCAGTATTTTTTTGTTTTCACAAAAACAAAATTTATGCTTTCCTGATAAATTAATTTATTCCATGATGGATTAAACATGGGATTAAACTCTAATCCACTGGGAGGAGGCAAAAACACTAAATTTAGCAGATATTTCCTCCAACTTTCCCATAATCCCTCAGCGATACATATGGCCAAGTGAAAGGAAAATTTTAAAAAGCAGGAAAGAGAAGGCAGGGTAAGTAAAGTACAAACCATTATTGCTGCAATCTGTACAAAAACCAGAGTGGGTGTCACCATCAAGAAATAAATGAATATATCAGGTAAGCATTATTTTTGTTTCCTTTCATAAGATGGTGAAGGTCCATAAAGCATCACAAGTTCTGAAGTCCACAAGACCACTATGAAATAGGGCAGAAAACAGCTCAAGTAGAGGGAGCAGTAATTTGCCCCTGGACAAGACTTTCCCAAAACCAAGTAGGTAGGAACCTGAAACCTGTCTGCATATGGAACCGGAGCGTGATCAGTGCTCCGGTTACATATGAGGGTAGATGCCTGATCGTAACAGAAGGTGACACTGTGTTTGTCACCATCTGTAATGATCGTTGCTGGTGCTGGCGGGAGGTGTGGGCAGGAGGGTGGGAGGCCTTTGGGTGGCCCAGCAGTGGAGGGGGGAGGAAGGGGAGTGCCCTACACTACAGAAAATAAAAATAAAGGGACAGGGAGAGATGGGGCAGCTACACTACAGCTACACTACAGAAAAAGGGGGTGGGGTCCAGTTGAATAATGGACACATGGCAACCTTAGAAGTAGGCGAAGAAAACACAGTATGTAGCCTGTCAACCCCCTGATTTATAAGCAACTTTAAACAGGAAAGCCTCTACAACTCTCCAAGGGAAGATGCATATAATAAACAAAAAAGTGCGCTAAAAAGCAACAACATCAGCCAGAAATGGAAGTACAAATTAATTAATTTATTAAGGACAATACAGCAATACCTTTCTTCTATGCAGATAAATCCAGTCTTAACAACCACAATCACACTTTCCCATTCATACAGAAAAAATATAAATTGAATTGTAGACCACCGGTGGTATAAAAATGCTAAAAAATTCTAAAAAACTCCCTAAAGGACGAACTCAGTCCAAAGGAAATATAAAATAAATCTTCAGGGAAAGTTCCTCTTAAACAAATAGCAGCGTAAATATTAAATCTTGAAGTATGTCTCTGTCAACCACAGTAGATGTTTAGATCGGTTTAAAGTTGAATGTCACTTATTAATTTCCACAATGTGGTACTTTTGAAGGGATACTTATCTCAAAATGTCACTACAAACATTCCTCTTAAAGCGGTTTTGCAGTGTTCTAAGTAAGGGATATGTGGAGCCTTTAATTCCCCTGGTACAAGACAACTGTTTATGGTACATTTACCTTATTATAGTTGGTGGCTTTTAGGGGCCATTAAGGTTTCTTCTTGTTAAACTGACTTTATTTAGGAATTTGAGAAATACAAATACAGTATGGGAGACACAGCTCCTCAAAATATACAAGTTGTCAGTTAGTTTCCAAAGATATTTAAGAAAAAGACATATGCTCTCTCTACTAATAAGGATTGGACATTGTTTTTAAGAGTGTCAAAAAAGTAGGGGGAATGAAGAAGAGAATGAGGAAAAGGAAAAGATAAGAAAAAAAAGAATAAGAAGAGGTTGCGTCCTAGCTACTCATGTTTTAAGCGTATTTAAAATGTAGAAATTTTGTTACCTCACCGGGTTGTCTATGTGGTTTAAACCAACCGTATGCGTAAGTGTTTGCCTCTAGTGTTTAGCATTATTTCATAGCTAGTGAAACCATAGGGTTGGGAAATGTTATATGTTCCGTGGATTATGTCGAGATCTAGGGGTTGTGAATGTTACGTTTGAGGTAAGTTTCCCAGCTGTCTACCATATCTGCGTAAATATCAAGTTTGGTATTTTTCATATAGCTATATTCTTCTAGTTCTAAAAATTCGGTAACCCGTAGTATCCACATGTGTTTATTTTGGGTCTCTCTACTATTCCAGTTCTTGGCTATTAAATATTTAAAGCTATTTGTCATTATGTAAAATAGTTTAACATGAGGTTTATGTTTAATCTTGGGGGCTTATTTAAAGGCCATATTAATGGGTCTAGGGGGAAGAGGGTGCCTAGTATAGTTTCTGTTTCTGCAATAATCTGTCTCCAAAAGGTTTGGAGTGAGTTACACCACCACCACCACATGTGGGCTATGTTACTAACTCTATGTCCACACCTCCAGCAATGATCAGCTTTGGTGTGGTAGAGGCGATGGAGTCTCCTGGGAGTTAGGTACCACCTGTATAGAAGCTTTAGGTTAATTTCTGTTAAGGACAAGGATATGGATGTTTTCGTTATGTTTCGAAAGATGGATGCACAGGTCTGAGGTAGAATAATTATTCCTAAATCTTCTTCCCATCTTTCTATATATGAAGGTATGTACCCGGGAGAGTTAGTGGTTAGAATTTTGTAGATTAATGAAAGGGTGTGAGTTATTGGCAGCTGACTGAGCCATTAAGGTTTCTTACCACATTTTCCCCTTGTTTATGTGATACAACTGCGGGATCTGCAGCATTCAGATGTTGGCGTTCTCTCTGCAGTTTAAATCTACCGCTCCCATGTGTAGCGTCACGTGTTACCCTTCTACAAATCAAATTGCTGTATAGTCAATCAGGCAAAAGTTCAGCATGCATCCTCCCAAGTTTATATCAGAGCACTCTGTTCTTGGGCTAAATTAATATCCAGGTGCGTCTACGCTCTTCAGCCAATCGTAGGCCTTTATCAAGATGACCTGGTCTCTCTTTTTTGCGTCTTTTATACTTTTTCTTGTAGCCTTCTTCTTGGAGTTTCCTGCTGCGATTTGGCTTTTTGATTGGTTCTGAGACATGTCAATCCTAATTTCTTCTTTCATGTCTTGTTATTTTCTTAATGGATACTTAACGTTGTTTCAAAATATTGTATCCAATTGAAATATAATTTCATGAGGTATATTTTAACATATACAGTATATAAAAACATATCTATTTGCCATTTTTACCATTTATCTGTTTGCTAAGGAGGTTTCATACATACCAAATCATACAGGCATCAAAACATTGTATTTTCAAAAAAAAAAAATCTATTTAACCAGTATGGAGAATTATGGTATATAGTACCATAATTCTTTAACTCTTCTCACCATTATTACCAGGTGAACAGATGGATTTTACTAGGTACAACTGGGTTCAACTCACTTCTATTCTCACTTATGTAGTGATATACATTATATGTATAGGCAGAGTCCAGCTTACTTATATGTTTCATATGGCCACATAGCTTTATTATATTAAGACACATGTAACAACTAACAGGTAAATAGATCATAAAATTGTTGCACATGCATATGTATATTCTTAGGTGTCATATCGGGGACATATTCACTAAGTATATGTAATCTTAGGAGTTATATTATGGAAGAGAATAATAAAGGTTCTGGAAATATAAAAAAGTGTATTTTTCATTTTGTGTGTAAGCTAGACCTAGTAAAATTAAACATAGCCTAGATTACTTGATTGGTAGAAGGGTAACACGTGATGCCACACATGGAAGCGGTAGATTTAAACTGCAGAGAGAACGCCAACAGCTGAATGCTGCAGATCCCGCAGTTGTATCACATAAACAAGGGGAAAATGTGGTAAGAAACCTTAATGGCCCCTAAATGACACCAACTACAATAAGGTAAACGTACCATAAACAGTTGTCTTGTACCGGGGGAATTAAAAGCTCCACATATCCCTTACTTAGAACACTGCAAAACTGCTTTAAGAGGAATGTTTGTAGCAACATTTTGAGATAAGTATCCCTTCAAAAGTACCACATTGTGGAAATTAATAAGTGACATTTAACTTTAAACCGATCTAAACATCTACTGTGGTTCACAGAGACATACTTCAAGATTTAATATTTATGTTGCTATTTGTTTAAGAGGTACTTTCTCTGAAGATTGATTTTATATTTCCTTTGGACTGAGTTCGTCCTTTAGGGAGTTTTTTAGAATTTATTAGCATTTTTATACCACCGGTGGTCTACAATTCAATTTATATTTTTTCTGTATAAATGGGAAAGTGTGATTGTGGTTGTTAAGACTGGATTTATCTGCATAGAAGAAAGGTATTACTGTATTGTCCTTAAATTAATTAATTTGTACTTCCATTTCTGGCTGATGTTGTTGTGTTTTTAGCGCACTTTTTTGTTTATTATATATAACCCTAGAAGTAGGCGTTGCAAATTAAATGAAGAAATAGCAATAAGAGTAAAAATTTACTTTCAAAAAGGCTAAATCTTCTTATCGTCAAAGAGATTGCTGCTGAAAAGGACCAGAGCTCCGGTATGCTAAAGCTAACCATGGTACATTTAAAGAGACAGTACCTAATTTTTTAACATTTATAAAAAAAAAAAGTGTCAACGCCCACATTTTACCTGGGAAGCTGGTGGCATCTCTGCTATGGCTGGCTGAATTTCTGCCTAACCCTCTGCCCTCTTTGTAGGTTATTTGTGGAAGAAATTGGTCCTAAATTGGTTAGAGAACTGATTTGAAGATCAGCCCTTCAGAATGCATCTCAGTCATTGCTGGAGGCAAAATATTGACCAAGGGATCATGCGAAAGTGGGAGGGATTAAAAGCCCTGCTGTGTTGTTGTTTTTTGCCTTTTCCAAGTGGCCTGGAGTTTAATCCCACGTCATGTGATGGCTTGTGGACTCTCACCATCTTATGAAAGAAAAGGTGAATCATCAAGAGTGTAGGGGATCATTTATACACCATGATATAACATAGCACTAGTTTTTATTTTTCTTAAAATATATCTCCATTTGTCAAGCTTATGCATCATTGCAGCCACCCAAAAAGAGGTCCACCATAGCTGCACAAGTTTCCTATAACTATGTAGACTCTCCTAGTGCCTCATAACTGCAAAATGGACTTTGAAAGTAATAAGAAATGTTATCGTACTTTAGATTAATTTAAAGGGCAATCATCAACTGTTTACTGAAATATGTGAATAGCCGCCTTTCCTCATAACCTCATCTCATTTAGTACTCAAAAAACATTTGGTTATATGTTTTACTGAAGCACCAAATATAAATGTATAAAATGTAAATGCAAAAAAATTTTTTAATAACAAGTTTATTTCAATGAATAAATATAATGGAAATGACAATAATGTGCATACATAAATATATTTTACAGTATCTTTAGCGCTGTACAGAGAGGTGCCATATGTACAGATAAAACCATTCTCCAGTTCCAGCTTATTCATTTTACATTTAAGACCATTATTTTTTATTGCATGTGGTTCATTGCAAACCTGCGAATATAATGGCATAATGGTGCAATGACCAAATGCATAGGTGTTTAAAATGTTGTGTGTTGTTTGTTCCTGTTTCATTAGTTGTCTATCTTTAAAACTTAAGAGTCTCTGTTGTCCTGCTCCACTTTAAACTTATGGCAGCACTGTGTTCCACAAAGGTTCTTGTACTTTATAACGTTGCTAGGAATATATTAGATGGACGCATCCTGGCAATCACAGAACAGAACAATTCTCTTCTTTCTTTATCTTTAATTGTACTATTTTAATATGTATATATTTTTTTACTTTAAGTCTGTGTTGTCCATTTCTGCTTTGGACTGTGGGCACTGATGTGCTCCCAATAACTGCTCTACCCACGTAAACACAGCTATAACTTATAAACATTCTTGTGCTTTTTAAGTTGTTAGGAATATATCTGATGCACCCTGGCAAATGTACACCAGAGTATTTTTACTTTTTTCCTGCAGAAAAGTTTTTTTATTGGCAGTGGTAGGCTTTGTTTCCAAACTCTTCCATTCAACTTTGGCCAAAATTGGCCAGAAGAACTGAGGGATCCTTCAGACTAAATCTACAACAATTTGAGTCAAGGAGGCTTGGATAGTCAAATAACTTGGCAGCTCAGCTACTTAAGGGCATGGGCTGGTACTTTGTCTCAAAAGCTTTACTGACAGTCTCCTTATGACATTTTTGGTATAGTGGTGCTACAAAAGCATTCCTTGTGTGTAGTCCATTTTCCCATTTAGTTTAAAACGTTGCCCTGGGAACTTGAACGGGCCATATCCGTGGAAACAAAATAAGTGCAGAGTTGACCTTTGCCCTTGACTTTGATAACACCTCTTCGTTCACATGTGTACCCCAGCTTTTGAAGGACCTTGGCAGTTTCTTCTGTAACCTGTGAGGAAAATATTGGGAAAATACCCTATTGTTATTGGTTTATGGGAAAGTAGTAGGGTGAAATACTGTTCTTATTCACACAAATTATTTTGGATTTCCCTGCAATTTGAGTAAGGACATTTCCCAAAAATGCTCTGTTGCTTTGGTATCCCTTAATTTGTTAGCCTGGCTTGTAGCTCTATTAATCTTTTGTTAAAGGCACCTCCTGTTTATGGCTATGTTTTTCATAATCACAAATCAGACCTTCATTCATTTTATTTGCATTTTATTTATTTTTATATACACACTCTGTAGTTTTTTTGTTTGTTTTTTAAGTTTTGAGGTTATCCTTATGGTGACCCTACTAAAATTACTCACCAAAACTACTATCCTAACAATGCTGTAACTATGATATTTGTTTTCTTTATTTAATGCAACTCTTAACCACTACAGAGTATATACAAACATATATCTTTCATTGTAAGGAAATATAATAAAACTTATTCATGGAAATGAAATTATCAGGTAAGCATAATTGATGTTTTCCATCTAATATGAGGAGAGTCCACGGCTTCATTCATTACTTGTGGGAAACACATACCCAAGCTCTAGAGGACACTGAATGAAAAAAAACTGGAGGGTAAAAGGAGACGGACCCTAATCTGAGGACACCACAGCCTACAAAACCTTTCTCCCAAAAGCTGCTTCAGCCTAAGCAAAAACAAAATTTGTAAATTTACAAATCTGATCCATAGAGGCCTCATTCTTAAAGGCCAAAGAAGAAGCCACAGCTCTAGTTGAGTGAGCCGTAATCCTTTGAGGAGGCTTATGTCCCACTGTCTCATAAGCCAAACGAATCATGCTCCTCAGCCAAAAAGATAGGGAAGTAGAAGAAGCCTTCTGCCCTTTGCACTTTCCCGAATAGACAACAAACAAAGCTGAAGTCTGTCTGAAATCCTTCGTAGCCTGAAGATAGAATTTCAAGGCTCGAAACACATCCAAGTTATAAAGTAACCGTTCCTTCGAAGAAGACGGTTTATAATGAAAGGAAAGAACCACAATTTCCTGATTAATGTTGTGATCAGACACAACCTTAGGAAGAAAACCCAATCCAGTGTGAAGAACAGCCTTATCTGCATGGAAAACCAGATAAGGAGGCTCACATTGCAAGGCCACTAATTCAGACACTCTGCGTGCCAAAGCAATGGCCAGAAGAAAAAGAACCTTCCAAGACAGAGTCTTGATGTCAAGAGAATGCATAGGCTCAAACGGAGGCCCCCGCAAAACCTTCAGAACCAGATTCAAACTCCAAGGAGGAGTCTAAACACAGGCCTGATCCTGGACAGAGCCTGAACAAAAGACTGAATATCAGGGAGCTTAGCAAGCTTCTTGTGTAACAGCACAGAGAGAGACGAAATCTGTCCCGTTAAGGAACTGGCGGCAAGTCCCTTCTCCAGACCGTCCTGGAGGAAGGAAATAATTCTAGATACCCTGACCTTATGCCAGGAATATCCATGAGATTAACACCAGAGTAAGTTGGTCCTCCACACCTTATGATAGATACAACGGATAACCAGCTTTCTGGCTTGAATGCAGATTCTGATGCACAAAGGGGCCCTGTACCAGCAGAACCCTGCGACAGGGCAACCTCCATGGAGGGGAGGATGACATCCCCACTAGGTCCGCAAACCATGTCCTCCATGGCAACAATGGAGCAATCAGAATAGTTGAAGCTTGCTCCTATTTGATGCGTGCCACTACACGAGGTAGAAGTGGTAATGGTGGAAAAATGTACACTAGGTTGAATCCCCAAGGCACTGCTAAGGCATCTATCAGTTCCACCTGGGGATCCCTGGACCCCGACCCGTATCTGGGTAGCTTAAAGTTCAGTCTGGATGCCATGATATCTATCTCCGGAGTCCCCCAACTGTTGCAAATCTCCGCAAACACTTCTGGGTGAAGAGACCATTCCCCTGGATGAAACAACTATCTGCTGAGAAAATCCGCTTCCCAGTTGTCCACACCCAGGATGTGGATCGCTGATAGCGAGCAGTCATGGGTCCGCCCACTCCAGAATCCAAGATACTTCCCTCATGGCTAGAGAGCTTCTAGTACCCCCCTGATGGTTGCTGTAAGCCACCGAGATAATATTGTCTGACTGGAATCTGATGAACTTGGATGAACTTAGGAGGGGCCAAGCCCCCAGAGCATTGAAGATAGTCCGAAGTTCCAGGATGTTGATCGGGAGAAGAGACTCTTTCCAATTCTACCTGCCCTGTGCCTTCCTGGCACCCCAAACCACTCCCCAACCTGCAAGACTCGCGTCCGTAGTCACAATCTCCCAAGATGGTCTGAGGAAGGATGTCCCTTGGGACAGCTGATCTGGATGGAGCCACCAAGAGAGATTCCCTTGACCCATTGCCCAGAGAGATCAGTTGGGATAGGTCCGAATGATCACTGTTCCACTGCCTCAGCATGCACAGCTGAAGAGGCGAGAGATGGAACCTGGCGAATTAGAATGACATCTATAGCGGATACCATGAGCCCAATCAGCTATACAGGGAGTGCAGAATTATTAGGCAAGTTGTATTTTTGAGGATTAATTTTATTATTGAACAACAACCATGTTCTCAATGAACCCAAAAAACTCATTAATATCAAAGCTGAATAGTTTTGGAAGTAGTTTTTAAGTTTGTTTTTAGTTATAGCTATTTTAGGGGGATATCTGTGTGTGCAGGTGACTATTACTGTGCATAATTATTAGGCAACTTAACAAAAAACAAATATATACCCATTTCAATTATTTATTTTTACCAGTGAAACCAATATAACATCTCAACATTCACAAATATACATTTCTGACATTCAAAAACAAAACAAAAACAAATCAGTGACCAATATAGCCACCTTTCTTTGCAAGGACACTCAAAAGCCTGCCATCCATGGATTCTGTCAGTGTTTTGATCTGTTCACCATCAACATTGCGTGCAGCAGCAACTACAGCCTCCCAGACACTGTTCAGAGAGGTGTACTGTTTTCCCTCCTTGTAAATCTCACATTTGATGATGGACCACAAGTTTTCAATGGGGTTCAGATCAGGTGAACAAGGAGGCCATGTCATTATATTTTCTTCTTTTATACCCTTTCTTGCCAGCCACGCTGTGGAGTACTTGGACCCGTGTGATGGAGCATTGTCCTGCATGAAAATCATGTTTTTCTTGAAGGATGCAGACTTCTTCCTGTACCACTGCTTGAAGAAGGTGTCTTCCAGAAACTGGCAGTAGGACTGGGAGTTGAGCTTGACTCCATCCTCAACCCGAAAAGGCCCCACAAGCTCACTTTGATGATACCAGCCCAATCCAGTACTCCACCTCCACCTTGCTGGCGTCTGAGTCGGACTGGAGCTCTCTGCCCTTTACCAATCCAGCCACGGGCCCATCCATCTGGCCCATCAAGACTCACTCTCATTTCATCAGTCCATAAAACCTTAGAAAAATCAGTCTTGAGATATTTCTTAGCCCAGTCTTGACGTTTCAGCTTGTGTGTCTTGTTCAGTGGTGGTCGTCTTTCAGCCTTTCTTACCTTGGCCATGTCTCTGAGTATTGCACATCTTGTGCTTTTGGGCACTCCAGTGATGTTGCAGCTCTGAAATATGGCCAAACTCGTGGCAAGTGGCATCTTGGCAGCTGCACGCTTGACTTTTCTCAGTTTATGGGCAGTTATTTTGTGCCTTGGTTTTTCCACACGCTTCTTGCGACTCTGTTGACTATTTTGAATGAAACGCTTGATTGTTCGATGATCACGCTTCAGAAGCTTTGCAATTTTAAGAGTGCTGCATCCCTCTGCAAGATATCTCACTATTTTTTACTTTTCTGAGCCTGTCAAGTCCTTCTTTTGACCCATTTTGCCAAAGGAAAGGAAGTTGCCTAATAATTATGCACACCTGATATAGGGTGTTGATGTCATTAGACCACACCCCTTCTCATTACAGAGATGCACATCACCTAATATGCTTAATTGGTAGTAGGCTTTCGAGCCTATACAGCTTGGAGTAAGACAACATGCAGAAAGACGATGATGTGGTCAAAATACTCATTTGCCTAATAATTCTGCACTCCCTGTATGTACTGGGCCACTGATGGCCTTGAGGAGGATTGAAAGGAAAGACAGCTGGAGACAATCTTACAACGTCTCTTGTCTGTTAGGAGAACCTTCATGGCAATGGAATCTATTATCATGCCCAGGAATTCCACTCTGGTACTGGGAACCAGAGAACTCTTCCCTAAGTTCACCTTCCAACATGAGATTGCAAAAGAAGGAGAACTCTTGAATGATCCTCTGCCAACTGGTAGGACGGAGCCTGAACCAGAATGTTGTCCATATAAGGAGCCACTGCAATCCCTCTGGATCTCGCTACCGCGAGCAGAGCTCCCAAAACCTTTGGGAAGATTCTTGGAGCCGTAGCGAACCGAAACGGAAGAGCTACAAACTGGAAGTGCTGATCCTGAAGTGATCCTTGTACATTGGAACATGAAGGTAAGCATCCTTCAAGTCTATTGTGGTCATAACCTGGCCCTCTTGAAATAGGGGCTGTATTGACCTTATCGTTTCCATTTTGAACAATGGAACCAATAGAAAGTTGTTCAAGCATTTTAAGTCTAGAATTGGGCGAAACGTGTCCTCTTTCTTTGGTACCACGAAAAGGTTTGAATAGTTCCCTAGACCCCTTTCTGCTAGAGCTACCGGTACAATTACTCCTAGAGAGGAGAGATCCTTCACGCACTCTAGAAAAGCTTTCCTTTTTCTGGATTTGATGAGAGATTTGACAAGAGGAATCTGCCCTGGGAGGATGGGTCTTGAAACCTTTCCTGTAACCCTGGGCAACAACCTCCAAGGATCCTGAACGTATCTCAACGAAGCCTCAGCGAAAAGAGAAAGTCTGCCTCCTACTAGATCCAGAGACGGATTCGGGGCCGTCCCATTATGACTATTTTGTCTTGGTGGGCTTCTTGCTTTGTTTGGATTTATTCCAAGACTGAGATGGTTTCCAAGATCCTTTGGACTGCTAGGGCTTTGCGTCTGGTTGCTGTCATTGGGACTTGTCCGAATCAAAGGGACGAAAATTAGGACCCTTAGGTTTAATCTTTTTATCCTGTGGAAGAAAGGCACCCTTGCCCCCTGTGACCATGGATATGATTGTGTCCAGGCCTGGATCGAAAATAATCTTTCCCTTAAAGGGACAGTAAACCCAAAAATCGTTTTAAGTTTTATATATATATATATATATATATATATATATATATAAACTTTCCATAGATCATCATTTACAAATGTAGCCCAGTTTTCTAATATATTGTGTTTGCAAGTAAAATGACTTACTGTTCGCGCCGCTGCCATTTGAAAATGTCCATTTGGCCCCTCCTCTATTTCATCATTAGTGACGTAAGCATCATCTTGTGATCCGTGTAATTTTTCTATCCTCATCGTAGAAAAATTTGTTTGAACACAGGAAAAAAAAACACTGGCTCATTATCTGTGCGGTTCACAGTTGCCGCGTACCAGTGTCCTGTTTGTTCAACCCTCCGGCCGGTAGAAGTTAGCAGCTTGGATTCCATTGGGAATTATATGATATGATCAGTACAATAGGCGCATTGTGCATGCACTAAAGCCAGTTACGAGGAGGATAGAAAAATTACACGGATTACAAGAAGATGCTGATGTCACTGATGATGAAATAGGGAGGGGCCAAACTGACATTTTCAAACTGCAGCGGTGTGAACAGTAAGTGATTTTACTTGCAAACACAATATATTAGAAAACTGGGCTACATTTGTAATTGATGATCGATGGAAAGTTTAAATATATATATATATATATATATATATATATACATATCTTAAAAGTCTGGGGCACTGCCCTGTCCTTATAAACTTTATCCAGCTTAGGAATAGAAGGTTCCTCTGGAAGTTTCGGTTCTGGAACCTCTAGAGTTGCTAACACCTCTTTTAACAAAAAGCGTAAGTTCTCCATTCTAAACTTAAAGTCTGGTTCCTCAGCAGCCGGAGGCCTATAGGCCGCAGATTCCGACCCAGAGAGAGAGGCCTCCAAAGTATCGGAATCCTCAGCATCAGCGGATAAACTAGTTTCAGATTCATCCAACGGAGTAGATGACCCCTGGAAAGGATAGCAATGTTTGACCTTTCGCTTGCGCTTGGCTGGGCAAGGTAAAGCACTAATGACCACAGATATCGCCATTTGCAACTGCTCAGCAAAATTGGTGCGGCAACGTGGCCCCTCCCGCAGAAGGATTAGAAGTGCACTGGGGAGCTGCATGTGTAATCGGAGATGTACACGCACGATGTAGGGAACGCACCTCACGGGACGGAGACCCCTCAGAGGTGGACCGCTCAGTGGTACTAAACATTTTATTTCTTTTAGATATCACTATTTTGTCGAGGCATGTGGAACATAGTTGAGCAGGTGGAGATACTGAAACCTCCTCACAATAAACACAGGCATTAGATTTAGTTAAAGAGGGAGTATTCTCTAACATATCAGAGTCCTCCAGAGCTTGCGCTTTATAAGGACTACAGAAAAGGATTAACTGGCACCTTTATACTTCCAATGGTCGGGGCACTCACCACCTCCTATGACCCAGGCCCACAGAGAAAACTTGTAAACGTCTCCTGCAACTGACGGTCAGAAAAGGAAGAGAAATAGGCCACACCCGGTCACATGGTATTGTGCAGGACCTGCCCCGCAGCCAGGAAAAAAGCGTGCCAACTAAACGGGCTGCGCAGTAATCAAGGAAGGAAAAACCTGACTGTTCAACATTGCCAGAGCCACATCTCACACATGTCGCAGCAAAACACAATAAAAACACATTTGTATACATCCCCCCCGTTCAATAATCACCTTCCGGAAATATTAACCCTTGATTCTATACAGATAAAGGAACCACACTGTGACCCTGTCTTCTCGCGTTATCATTATAGAAATAAAAATGAAACAATCTTACCAGAATCAACGCCGTGGATCAGGAACACGGCCTCCCAAGTTTGACAGTGTATAGCAGAGCTCCTGACATGGACTTGAGTGAAGAAAGCAGGCAGTGAAACTCGTCAACACTGATTGCTTAAGGAGCTGATAATATAAGCCGGGATGGTTTCGCAGAAAGACTCTCCCTGCATCTCCGGACTCCAACTTTCATCCATGCTCTCACTGAGAGGCTGACAGGACTACTTAAAACTCCAGTCCCATTCTGTAGAGTACTACCCTCCATAAGAGACTACTCCGAAATCTTCCAACACTTCTCTGCCATCCTCCTGTGACGAAAGGCAAAGAATGACTGGGGGATGAGGGGAGGTATTTAAGCCTTTGGCTGGGGTGTCTTTGCCTCCTCCTGGTGGCCAGGTTCTGTATTTCCCACAAGTAATGAATGAAGCCATGGACTCTCCTCGTATTATATGGAAAATAAATTGGAAAGTTGTTTAAAATTGCATGCCGTATCTGAATAAAGAAAGTTTAATTTTGACAAGTAATTAATTGACAAGTAATTAAGTAATGTTCATTTTCAAAGGGCATACGATTGCTCTTTAATTTAATAATAGGTTTCCTCCAGTCCAAAAATAACTAGCTGCTCCATCAAAGTTGACATTTCATCTCGTGTTTTAGCTTTATCCCATCACCGCCTCTATCATAACCTCTTTGGAACAAGGTTTTCTACCAAAATAAATTATCATTATATTTTAAGTTTTATAGAATATAAAGAGGAAATACTCAAGCAATTTATACTGACATGGGTTTTGGAAATACATTTGGAATGAGGTTCTTACCTGAATTTTACCCAGAACTCCAGTGCTGTCCATCCGACTTGCCACATTCACAGTGTTTCCCCAGATGTCATACTGTGGTTTTTGAGCTCCTATAACACCAGCTACTACAGGTCCGTGATTAATACCTTGAAAATAGAGTAAAACATTGGCAGATAATTCTGGAGAGAGGCTGAGACAACCACACTTTACATGGCATTAGTGAGAAAGATTAATTTGTAAGTACTGTAACACTCACCAATGCGGAGTTTGAAGTTGTTAAATGAGTGTTTATTGATAACATCTAATTTTCCAATTAAAGCGATAGCGAACTCCACCATAATCCCAACATGATTATAATTCCGCTCTCCATCCTGTGTGCAAGAATAGAGATTTCATTTATTGCGCAGTATTTAAAGCTATTATACAACAGTGCTCTTTGTGCAAAATTGAAAAAAACATACTTAACTTTGTTAAAGAATGTAATGTTTTCGAGCTATAAGGGGTTTATCACGAGTGTTTGTGCTCGTAGGGATTACTGCTCATATATATATATATATACATATATATATATATATATATATATATATATATATATATATAGGTATAGATATATATTGTACCAATATACTATCAGATATATATAAAATAAGTATTTAGGAATAAATGGAATATATTCTGCTTTGTGAAGAACATTGGAATGTGAAATATTCATATTTTGATGTCGGGTTAGTGCAAATGAGAATATGCTATCGTGTTTGTGTGAGAGTGGGTGTTAAGTTTTTTCCCACTTTTTTTCTCTCCATTGACTTCTATGGAGGTATAAGTAAACGTGCACACGATATTCTAAGTTTGGCTTTTTGCGCTAGTCGGGTTACCGCATAAGCGATAACAGTTTACTTTCAATTCATAATATGAGTGCAACCCGACAAGCGCAAAAAGCTTTCTACTAGCTCAATTAGCAATCAAACGCAAGCGTAATTTGTGCTTCACTCGAAATCTAGCCCTTAATGTTTATGTCCTGAAAGGGAATTACAAAAACCTGAAGCCCTGCTTGGAATCTATCAAGGGCCCCTCCTGATACAAATTTGGAAGGCAAAGTTTCTTTTGAGTTTAATGGTTTGACTGGGGATAAGATTGTGTGTCTGTGAGTGCCTCTGTGTTTGTGTGAGTGTGTGATAGTGTATGTGATTTTGTCTGTGTGTGTTTGTCTTTGTGTGTGTGTCTGTGTGTTTCTGTGAGTGTGTGTGTGTTTCAGTGTGTATGTGAGAATTTAAGTGTTTCCTTGAGTTTGTGTAAATGTTTATATGAGTGTTTGAGTGTTGCTGTAAGTGTTTCAGTGTTTCTGTGTGAGTTTCTCTGAGTTTGTGTTTTAGTGTGTATGTGAGTATTTGAGTGTTTCTGTGAGTGTGTGTGTTTCAGTGTGTATGTGAGTATTTGAGTGTTTCTGTGAGTGTGTGTGTTTCAGTGTGTATGTGAGTATGTAAGTGTTTCTGTAAGTGTTTCAGTGTGAGTTTCTATGAGTGTGTGTGTGTTTCATTGTGTCTATGTCAGTTTCTGTGTTTATGTATGCAAGTTTTTACCTTTAAAACATTTTCAAGTTTGACTACGCTCACCAATAAAGTGTGCACACATTTCAGTCAAAATATGCACAGGTCAAAGGGGGGGGGGGGGATCAATGATTTAGTAAGGGGCTTCAAAATGTATAGTGGCTGCCCTGACCGCTGGCTGTGTCCTACTCAGGAGCTGCAAGGCATACAGCTGCCTAGCAGAACTTTAACCATGTGTTTAACCACATTGTGTGTATTAAACATGCAGGTTGATCACAATCCCTTAGAAAATGTTAATGATTTTTCTACAAATTTTCACTATTAAAGTTTTTCTAAAGGGGTGTGATGAATTAATACAATAATTACATATCTGATGAATAAGCCTATGCAATTAACATTAGAATGTTTATTTAAGAACACACATACAATGGGCAGAGACTAGGAGTGGGTAAAAAAATACCTGTAGATTTTCTTGCCCTGAAGTAGCATTTAGTCCTGTTGCCGCCATATACGCGCTGCCAATGGTTTTGATTTTCTCCACGCTGCTGAACTTAGGTTTTGAAAGCAGCTTAAAATAGAAAAGGAGTGGTGACATGAATTAGTTTATGATTCTCATATTCATACTGCTATCTGTTTCCTGTACTCTACCAATTCACCATAAAAAAATATTCCATTGTCACACTATTTACATCACACTATTCAATTTACTTATTCCAGACCCCTTTGAGTCATGTATGTAGAGGTAGGTTTGAGGCACTCATATTTCTAAAAATTATCATTTTAAGATGTATAGAAGTAAATATTTCTATTTCAGTTTATAGTAAATTTGTTCCCCAGCCTTGGGAAATGGAACACTTGATAACCAACCACATTTAAAAAGGTTATAGCATTTTCTGAGACACCGTAATGACACATATACTAACCTCATCAAAGTCTGCTATAATCTCATTGAGCAGACGCAGACATTCCAGGCCTTCATGATTCTCATCACACTCAGTGTAAAACTCCTTAAAGTCAGGGATGGAGGCAAAGAGAACACAAACGCAGTCATATGACTGGTAATACAGGTCCTATGGGAGTAACACAATGCTATAAATATACAAAAACAATTCATGGTAAACATTGGATTAGCTGTTATTATAGCTGTGAACTTAAAGGGACACAGTACCCAAAATTTTTCTTTTGTAATTCAGAAAGAGCATGCAATTTTAAGCAACTTTCTAATTTACTCCTATTATCAATTTTTCTTCATTCTCTTGCTATCATTATTTGAAAAAGAAGGCATTGAAGCTTTTTTTTGTTTCAGTACTCTGGACAGCAGTTTTTTATTGGTGGATGAATTTATCCACCAATCAGCAAGGACAACCCAGGTTGTTCACCAAAAATGGGCCGGCATCTAAACTTACATTCTTGCATTTCAAATAAAGATACCAAGAGAATGAAGAAAATTTGATAATAGGAGTAAATTAGAAAGTTGCTTAAAATTTCATGCTCAATCTGAATCACGAAAGAAAATTTTTGGGTACAGTGTCCCTTTAAGAACTGGCAGTAAAAACAAACAAAAAATATTAAAGCATATAAAGGTACATGGAAGTAAAAATTAACTTTCAGGATTCTGATATTATATATATATAGTGCACAAGATGTATGTCATGAAGATCTCATGATTTTAGATTGTGA
The DNA here is from genome assembly GCF_027579735.1 of Bombina bombina. Taxonomy (NCBI): domain Eukaryota; kingdom Metazoa; phylum Chordata; class Amphibia; order Anura; family Bombinatoridae; genus Bombina; species Bombina bombina. The sequence continues at coordinate 507,906,795 of NC_069500.1, forward strand.
GGGGTTATTTTTTTCTCTGTGTGTTTATTTTGTTTTTCTAGATGAGTATATCCCTGTGTCTATTCTTAAAAACCAACCTGTCGTAAATAATTTCTAAGTTTCACTTACAACAAACATTATTACATACATACAGAGACCTAGTACCTCAAGTCAGTTTATGGCCCAAGATGTCAACCCAGAGTGACAGAAAACTATCCCTATCAAGACACTTACCAAAGGTCGATCAGAGGTGATACTCTAGGATATCTTAAGACATTTTTTAATCACTTTATGTTACTGGATGACCAAGTATAACAGACATGTTGTGTTTGGTATCTAAATAATCATCATGATGTCACAATGGTATTGCTTATAAGTGTATGAGGCCTATTTATCAAGCCGTCAACTATGCTGCATTCGCCGGGACCAATACGCTTGCCTAACATCGCCTAACATTGCGGTCGCGGACCTGAATACGCTCTCCATATTTATCAGAAAACCTGTCAAAAAGCTGTGCACCAAGTACGGGGTGATGAGCAGCGGACTGTTGTTAACTAACAGTCATCGATCTCGCTGCTATTCGGCTTTTTCCCAACTTAATTTATACCCTGTCACTAAACGCCGCCACTATACTAAAATGTTTAACCCCTATCCTGCCGCTCCCGGACCCCGCCGCAACTAAATAAAGTTATTAACCCTCATCCTGCTGCTCCTGGAGCCCACCGCAACTCTAATAAAGTTATTAACCCCTATCCCTTTGCTCCCGGAGCCCACCGAAACTAAATAAAGTTATTAACCCCTATCCCGCTGCTCCCGGAGCCCACCGCAACTAAATAAAGTTATTAACCCATATCCCGCCGCTCCCGGAGCCCACCGCAACTGTAATAAAGTTATTAACTCCTATCCCGCCGCTCCCGGAGCCCACCGCAACTAAAGTTATTAACCCCTTAACCCCTGTCACTACCACTTACTAAATATATTAACCCCTAAACCGCCAGCCCCCCACATCGCCATAAACTAAATTAAGCTATTAACCCCTAAACCTAACAACCCGCTAACTTTACATTAAATATTACCTCATTCTGCTTACCTTTAGAATTAAAATAAACTATATTAAACTATTAATTAACCTACCCTAACTATTATACTAAAATTACAATAAACAAACAATTAAATTGACTATATTACATATTTTAACACCTAACCCTACTTAAATTATTTAAATCTACAATTAAAAATTACTAAGTTACAATAAAATAACAACTAAGTAACAAAAAATAAATAAACACTAAGTTACACAAAATAAAAAATAAATGATCAAATATTTAAACTAATTACACCTAATCTAATAGCCCTATGAAAATAAAAAAGCCCCCCCAAAATAAAACAAAACCCTAGCCTACAATAAACTACCAATGGCCCTTAAAAGGGCCTTTTGTGGGGCATTGCCCCAAAGAAATCAGCTCTTTTACCTGTAAAATAAAATAAAAAAAACACCCCACCCAACAGTAAAACCTACCACCGACACAACCAAACCCCCCCAAATAAAAACATATCTAAAAAAACCTAAGCTCCCCCTTGCCCTGAAAAGGACATTTGGATGGGGATTGCAGTGTTAGGTTTTTTTAAGGGTTTATTGGGTGGGTTTTATTTTTAGCTTAGGGTTTGGGCGGAAAAAGAGCTAAATGCCCTTTTAAGGGCAATGCCCATCCAAATGCCCTTTTCAGGGCAATGGGGAGCTTAGGTTTTTTAGATAGGGTTTTTATTTTGGGGGTTTGCTTGTGTGGGTGGTGGGTTTTACTGTTGGCAGGGTTATTTGTATTTTTATTTACAGGTAAAAGAGCTGATTTATTTGGGGCAATGCCCCACAAAAGGCCCTTTTAAAGGCCATTGGTAGTTTATTGTAGACTCATATTTTGTTCATAATAAATGCTCCTATTTTTATTTTTTGCCTTTGTCTAATATTTGAACCATGTTATAAAAAAGACTATTAACCCCTTAATGACCACAGCACTTTTCCATTTTCTGTCCGTTTGGGACCAAGGCTATTTTTACATTTCTGCTGTGTTTGTGTTTAGCTGTAATTTTCCTCTTACTCATTTACTGTACCCACATATATTATATACCGTTTTTCTCGCCATTAAATAGAATTTCTAAAGATACCATTATTTTCATCATATCTTATAATTTACTATAAAAAAATTATAAAATATGAGGAAAAAATGAAAAAAAACACACTTTTTCTAACTTTGACCCCCAAAATCTGTTACCCATCTACAACCACCAAAAAATACCCATGCTAAATAGTTTCTAAATTTTGTCCTGAGTTTAGAAATACCCAATGTTTACATCTTCTTTGCTTTTTTTGCAAGTTATAGGGCCATAAATACAAGTAGCACTTTGCTATTTCCAAACCATTATTTTTCAAAATTAGCGCTAGTTACATTAGAACACTAATATCTTTCAGGAATCTCTGAATATCCATTGACATGTATATATTTTTTTTTAGTAGACATCCCAAAGTATTGATCTAGGCCCATTTTGGTATATTTCATGCCATCATTTCGCCGCCAAACGCGATTAAATACAAAAAATCGTTCACTTTTTCACTAATTTTTTCACAAACTTTTGGTTTCTCACTGAAATTATTTACAAACAGCTTGTGCAATTATGGCTTAAATGATTGTAAATTCTTCTCTGGGATCCCCTTTGTTCAGAAATAGCAGACATATATGGCTTTGGCATTGCTTTTTAGCAATTAGAAGGCTGCTAAATGCCACTGCGCACTACACGTGTATTATGCCCAGTAGTGAAGGGGTTAATTAGGGAGCATGTAGGGAGCTTTTAGAGGTAATTTTAGCTTTAGTGTAGTGTAGTACACAAACCCAAGTATTGATCTAGGCCAGTTTTGGTATATTTCATCCCACCATTTCACCGCCAAATGCGATCAAATTAAAAAAAAACGTTAAATTTTTCACAATTTTAGGTTTTTCACTGAAATCATTTACAAACAGCTTGTGCAATTATGGCACAAATGGTTGTAAATGCTTCTCTGGGATCCCCTTTGTTCAGAAATAGCAGACATATATGACTTTGGCGTTGCTTTTTGGTAATTAGAAGGCCGCCAAATGCCGCTGCGCATCACGTGTGTATTATGGCTAGCAGTGATGGGGTTAATTATGTAGCTTGTAGGGAGCTTGCAGGGTTAATTTTAGCTTTAGTGTAGAGCTCAGCCTCCCACCTAAAACATCAGACCCCCTGATGCCTCCCAAACAGCTCTCTTCCCTCCCCCACCCCACAATTGTCCCCACCATCTTAAGTACTGGCAGAAACTCTGCCAGTACTAAAATAAAAGCTATATTTTTTTGTTTTTGTTTTTTTTCTTAGCATATTTACATATGCTACTGTGTAGGATCCCCCCTTAGCCCCCAACCTCACTGATCCCCCACCAAACAGATCTCTAACCCTCCCCCTCTGCCTTAATGGGCGCCATCTTGGGTACTGGCAGCTGTCTGCCAGTACCCAGTTTAGTACAAAAAGTGTTGTTGTTTTTTATTTAATTTCCCTTTTCTGTAGTGTAGCTTCCCCCCCCCCCCCAGATCAACCCCCCACCCCTTCCAGATCCCTTAGATTATTTATTTATTTTTTTTAAAGTTTGGTTTTTTACTTTTATTCACACTTATTTTTCTGCAGTGTAGCGGTTCCCTCCCGCTCCCGCCCCGTGCACGCGCCCGCCCGCCGCCCCCCGTGCACGCGCGCGCTCCCGTGCGCGCTCCCGCCCCTCCCGCCCCCGATCCCGCCCCCCTCCACTTCATTCGGCACATCGATGGCCGCCCACCCGCCTCCCAGACTTGCTCCCACCCACCAACGATACCGGCCACCGATGTCCGGTGCAGAGAGGGCCACAGAGTGGCTCTCTCTGCATCGGATGGCCAAGGAGGCATCACTGCAATAACCGGAAAGCAGCTGGAAGCGAGCAGGATCGCTTCCAGCTGCTTTCCAGACCAAGGACGTACGCCACACGTCCTCGGTCATTAAGTGTATTTTTTTTGAGGACGTGTGGCGTACGTCCTTGGTCGTTAAGGGGTTAATAACAAATTGTTGGATTTTTAATGCTAGTCTGGGTTTTTCCTTGGGATTTACAATTTAATAATATTAAGGCTGTGGCAGCATTGAAATAGTTTAGTGCAGGTGGCATTAAAGGGGAGTTTTTTCTCGGTCTAGTACAGAGTTTTTGTTAACCCTTGCACCCACTAAACTAAATCACAGGCTTGCCTGGAGTGGCTATACAGTGAAAAAGCGGTTAAGGTGGAAAGGGTCTGTTAAACCTTTCTGTCACAAACTGGTAACTTTTGTAGGGTTGGTTAAACCCTGTACGTCAGAATGTATAGGCACACACTTCTGATCATGAAAAGAGCGTTTCCACAAAGGATTCCAAGAGAAAGAGGTACAATTTGATAACAGGGATACAATTGTTTTTTTCTTAACAATAATAATACTTTTGTTCTATTTGAATCTTGAACATTTTATTTTTTCTTCCATGTTCCTTTATTAAAAAAAGTTGCTACTAACAGTTATTAAGTTTACAAATGGAATAGGATTTAGTCCTTTGATTCAATGAAATCACGCCTGCTTCATGAAATGAAACAATTACAGATACACAGCAAGAACTACAAACTTTACTGACAGGTTACTAATTATTACTCAGATAAAAATAAGGGCCAGCTTTAGGGGGTTACTTATGAATAGCACAGCTTGTTGCACAACAGCACAGCTTAAAAGCAAATGAAAGTGTACTTCAAAGCCAAAACCACTGAAAACAATATAAGGTATATATTTAAAAGCAAGATGAAAACAGAGGATTTACTGTATCTAAAGAGCAGCCCAGACCAGTTAATTAGAGGATGAAATAGTCTATTAGATGTTACTACAATGAGGTCAGCACTGATGTCAGTAAATGCATGTGCAGACGAGCATGTAAATGGATAAATAATCTTTACATACACTAGTAATTTGATAACCAGTAACCAGTGAGATTTACTACACAGTATAAGTGCCCTTCTAAGCCCCTTAAATTGCATTTGCAGTAACTGATCCACTCATCATTTGTACCAAACTAATCACAGACTGGAACATTATGTGACGTCGGTGCATGATGCACAAAAACATAAATTATGCTTACCTGATAATTTGATTTCCATCGTGGGGAGGAGAGTCCATGGCTTCATTCATTACAAATGGGAATTAAGAACCTGGCCACCAGGAGGAAGAAAAGACAACCCAGCCAAAGGCTTAAATACCTCCCCTACTCCCCTCATCCCCAAGTCATTCTGCTGAGGGAACAAGGAACAGTAGGAGAAATATCAGGGTATAAATGGTGCCAGAAGAAAACATTAAATTTAGGGCCGCCCACCGGAAATATCCTCCCCACGATGGAAATAAAATTATCAGGTAAGCATAATTTATGTTTTCCATCTAAATGGGAGGAGAGTCCCCACTGCTTCATTCATTACTAGTGGGAAACATATACCCAAGCTCTAGAGGACACTGAATGAAACCGGGAGGGTAAAGGCGGACCCTTAAACTGAGGGCACCACAGCCTGTAGAACCTTTCTCCCAAAAACAGCTTCCGCAGAAGCAGACATCTAATTTGTAAAACTTTGTGAAAGTATGCAAGGAGGACCAGGTAGCCGCCTTACAAATCTGCTCCATAGAAGCCTCATTTTTGAAGGCCCAAGAAGAAGCCACTGCTCTAGTGGAATGAGCCGTAATCCTCTGAGGGTGCTTGTGTCCCGCCATCTCATAGGTGAGGCGGATCAAGCTCCTCAGCCAAAAAGACAAAGAAGTAGCAGAGGCCCACTGACCCCTGTGCTACAAAAAGAGAGTTAGATTGTCTGAAATCTTTAGTCTCCTGAAGATAGAACTTCAAGGCACTAACCACATCTAAATTATGAAGTAGCCTCTCTAGAAGAAGAGGGGTTAGGACACAACGAAGGAACAACTATTTCCTGATTGATGTTATGGTCAGACACCACCTTTGGAAGAAAACCCAAGCCTGTGCGAAGAACAGCCTTATCCGCATGAAACTCCAGATAAGGGGGCTCATGTTGCAAGGCCGCCAGTTCAGAAACTCTGCGGGCTGATGCAATGGCCAACAGGAAAAGAACCTTCCAAGACAGGATCCTTATGTCAAGAGAATGCATAGGCTCAAACGGAGCCCTCTGTAAAACCTTAAGAACCAAATTCAAGCTCCATGGGGGAGCAGACTGCCTAAAGACAGGCCTGATTCTATACAGGGCCTGAACAAAGGATTGAATGTCAGGAAGCTCATTGAGCTTCCTATGCAACAATACTGATAGAGCCGAGATCTGTCCCTTCAAGGAACTAGCAGCAAGACTCTTCTCCAAACCCTCTTGGAGAAAGGACAAAATCCTGGATACCTTCACCTTGTGCCAAGGATATCCATGTCTCTCACACCAGGACAAGTAAACTCTCCACACCTTATGGTAGATGCGCCGAGTGACTGGCTTCCTTGCCTGAACTAGAGTATCACATAGACTCTGAACCAGCAGGAACCCCCTTCGAAGCGTCAGAGAGGGCCTCATCGTCGTACTACTCTGCAGGAGTTTCCAACATAGATGAATCCTGAGTCGGGCCGCTCTGGAAAGCTCTACACGGAACGCAGTAAAGCATGGATCACTTAAGAGACTGCCGTTTGAAGTTGGTCCAGCAATTCTCCCCCGAAGAACAGTCAGACCCTGGGGCGCTGCATGTGGAATAGGGGACACAATTAGGGAATGCACCTCACGGACGCAGAGCCCTCAGAGGTGGACAGCTCAGTAGTACTAGACATTCTCTTATCTTTAGATGTCGTAGCTCTTTCAAGGCATGTGGAACATAGTTGCGCAGGCTGGTCTACCGGAACCTCACAATAAACACAGGTAAAAGACTTAGATAATGAGGGAGTACCCTCCAATGCGTCAGAATCCTCCATAGATTTTATCTTAGTTAGCAAAATTAAGAACAGGCACCTTTATAACCGCCAATGGCCGGGGCACTCACTACCTCCTAGGACCTGGACTAGAGAAAACGCCTCATCTCCTCCGTCGCAGATCAGATCGTAGGTGAAGAGACTTAACAGGACCGCCCCTGCCTAAAGGAGAAAACACGCCAAAAAATGGAGGGCAAAACTCTCGGAAATGAACTTGTCAGTTCCACCACATTGCCAGAGCCTCATCCCGCACATAACGCAGCAATGACACAATAAAGAATATGTATAAACCCCCCTGTTCAATAATCCCCTTACCAGGAATATTAACCCTTGATTCTATAAAGATAAAAGGTGCCACACTGTGGCCCTGTCTTCTGTGTTATCAATATAATAAAAAATGAAACAATCTTACCAGAATCCACGCCGTGGAACAGGAACACGGCCCTTAAAGTGTGACAGGTCATAGCATCGCTCCTGACATGGACTTGAGAGAAGAAAGCAGTCTGCAAACTCGTCAACGCCGATTGCTGTAGGAGCTGTTAATATGAGTCGGGATGTGTCGCAGAGGAGAGCTCTCCCTGCATCTCCGGACTCTAAATTTCACTCAGGCCCTCAACTGAAAGGCTTGTTAGGGATACTTAAACTCCCGTCCCATAGCAAAGTGTAGTACTCTCCATAAGAGACCTCCGAAACTTCTGCACCTCTCTGCCATCCTCCTGTGACGAAAAGCAAAGAATGAATGGGGGATGAGGGGAGTGGGGGAGGTATTTAAGCCTTTGGCTGGGGTGTCTTTGCCTCCTCCTGGTGGCGAGGTTCTTAATTCCCACTAGTAGTGAATGAAGTCGTGGACTCACTACTCTCCTGTACAAGTCACCTCTAATGCCCTAAGCTATAGCCATAGCTTATCCTAAACAAGGGGCAGGGGCGGTTCCACACTGTAAAATTTAGAATGCTAAAATGTTTTCTTTTCTTTAATTCCCATTCTCCCTCCTTTACCACTCTTCATAAACAGGACATGTAAAATCAGCAATTCTGGACCTTTGATATCTGGGGTTGCTGCAGAAATTAATAGGGGTTTATTAACATCCCCCTAGGACATGAATATATGAATATTTCACATTCCAATGTTCTTCACATAGCAGAATATATTGTATGTGTTAATTTATTCATATCTCTGATTTTTTTTGGTAAAATATATATTTATATATATGAATATATATTTAAAAATACATAGAACATATTCTGCTATGTGCCGGACATTGAAATGTGAAATATTTACTGTAAATACATATTTTCATCTGCTTTAACATGTTTTCATCTACTTGGCTGCAAAGGGTTCCAATGCACTTTATATATGTCTTTATATGTATACATATCTATTTGTGTGTTGATATGTGTATGTATGTCTGTAAATACATATATACACATATGTACATACATATGTACACACATATAAACACATATATATATATATATACACATACATATTTAGACACGTATACGTATGTATCTCTTCTTTAAAGTCCTTTGCCTGCCTTATTTTTCTAACACCTAAGACCTCATATCTTCATATCTTTGAGCACTTATAATATACTTTTAAAATGTTTAATAATTTTTATCAATAGTGTTATTATGAATGTAACTGTACTTTTCAATGTACACAGCCCTGTGTATCGTAAATTTGACTTTGCTCATGTATTTGCATTTACTTTGAATTTGTAATAAGAGCGCTCCTTCTGATGTACACAGCTGCAATAAACCAGATATCACTCGTGCAAAACAGCGTGCCACTCGTAATCTGGCTCATAATAAATAACATTGGCAGTGAATACTATATAATGTCCTAGTATTTTAATTTCTATGCAGTATTACTTCTAGTTTTTCTAATGGAAATGGTTTCCTCTCACATTCTATCATTACCATGTATGCAGAAAATAATAAATGGTAATGAGATACTAGCTTTCTGAATAATTAGACGTAAAATGTTCTAGTGAAAAATAAAAGGCTTTAAAAGGGACAGTCTACTCCAGAATTTTTATTGTTTAAAAAGGCAATCCCTTTATTACCCATTCCCTAGTTTTGCATAACCAACACAGTTATATTATTAATATACTTTTTACCTCTGACATTAACTTGTGTCTAAGCCTCTGCAGACTGCCCCTTATTTCAGTTCTTTTGACAGACTTGCATTTTAGCCAACCAGTGCTGACTCCTAAGTAGCTCCACAGGAGTGAGCACAATGTTATCTATATGGCACACATGAACTAGCACAGTCTAGCTGTAAAAACTGTCACAATGCACTGAGATAAGAGGTGGCCCTCAAGAGCTTAGAAATTAACATATGAGCCTACCTACGTTTAGCTTTCAACAAAGAAATCTCAAGAGATTAAAGCAAATTTGATTACAAAAGTAAATTGGAACGTTGTTTAAAATTGCATGCCCTTTCTGAATCATGAAAGTTTTTTTTATTAGACTGTCCCTTTAATGCAATACACCTACATTTCTTTTTATAAAAATAAATTAATAATCTTGGTTAGGTGAGAAGAAGCTTCAGAGTAGTTATCAGGATGGTTAGATCCATCTGTACTTAAAGGTACATGAAACCCAAAATGTTTCTTTCATGATTCAGATAGAGAATACAATTTTAAACAACATTCCAATTTACTTATATTATTTAGAACCACCAATCAGCAGCTACTGAGCATATTTAGATATGGTTTTCAACAAAGGATATCAAGAAAATGAAGCAAATTAGATAACAGGAGTACATTGGAAAGCTGTTTAAAATTGCATGTTCTTTCTAAATCATTTTAAGAAAAAATGTGGGCTTCATATCCCTTTAAGTAACTCTCTGAATAAGATAATAGAAGGTCAAGGTTTCCATAAATTGTTTCTATAACTATATCTGTATCATTATTTCTACCTCCCTTCTCTCTCACAATCAGGAGGCTCAGGGTTGAGTCTGGGCAGTACGGTGGAGAAGATGGATGGCATATGGGAGGTTGAGTGAAAACATTGCAAGGGTCTTGTTGATTCAGGTAGAGGTAGGCGATCCTATGGTGAGCAAATTTAATGAGGTTTGACCATTCATAAGTGGTGCTACGGCTATCTCCATAAAAAAAAAGGGTCTATAAGTTTTAGTGAAAGTGTCAGGAGGAACAGCAAGACACAGCTACTAAAAAATAGAGGGATGGTTGGGAGTTTTGTATCATTCAGCTTACACAGTGCTTTAGCACACTTTAGAAATGTGAAAAAAGGATAGTTTATGAATATACTGGAAACATCGGCATCTCATAAATTAATAGACCCTTGGAAGTTTAGTCTTACTAAAGTCAAAGTCTGAAGATTTTCTCAGTCTGGTATCTTTTGAAGACTACAGGTGCTTCCCTATCCCTTAACAATAAGGAGAGAAACAAAACTATAATCATTGTATATATGTACACAAATCAAAGAATATATAATAAATGGATATGCAGTACAAAATAGGAAAGGTACAAAAGGCAGATAAGCAAACATAACTACAGACAATTCACATGCTAGCAATCTCTGTAGGTCTGTAATTCTGCATGCCAGTAGGTGTTCTAGTCCATCGTTTTATAAAAACATAACCCCATGTGCTCTGAAATAGAATAAGTATACAGGAACCATCTGCTTGCCTAGCAACAAGACAAAATTATTTTGTCCTGTTGCCTACAACAGAATAAGTAAGCTAATTACACATACTTTACCTAAGAATGCTACTTTTAAAACCATTCTCTCTCATGTATCACTTAATGCCTCTTTCTATTTCCTATGTTTACATTTTCCTATCCTTTCATATTTGAGTAGCCCTAAATACAGTGATCAGCTATAATGTTATCAACCTTCAAACATAGGGTGGTGTCACCTGTAGTCCCACATGTAGAACAAAATTACCTTATGCAATTAAATTGTGATGAAGAAAATATCTCTTCTTATTGAGATAAATATATAAAAGTAATAATTGTAATACCCAGCAATTAATAAATAAATGAAAATATGTGTTACAGTGGTGCTGGTGTACACTAATATCTTGGCTGCACCACTGTTGAGATTAAATGGACCTCGAGGAAGTTTTTTAACTTTCAGAAATGTACAAAATAGATATTTTCTCTAACACTAATTAATGTTTTGTTTGTTTTAAATAAATTATTATTTACTTATGTTTAGAAATTTTAGCAAATATCAGTTTACAGCAGTGCAGGAAAAATATCTAGGGGTCCAACATACAACTGATAATTAAAGGGACATACAAGTGCAAAAAGAAAATTAACTAATGTGTTACTGTATTTTATAATTGCTTACATGTAATTATGCCATGTAAGAGGGCTAATCACATAGTTAAAGTCAACTCCAGAGCAGCAATGCTCTAATGAGATCTAGCTGAACACATCTGGTGAACCAATATGGCTGTAGCCAATCACCAGCTAGCTCCCAGTAATGTATTGCTGCTCTTGAGCATACTGTGGTATACTTTCAACCAAGAGAATGAAGTAAATTTGATAATATAAGTAAATTGATAAGCCTTTTTAAAATTGTGTTATCTGCAAGTTTAATTTTTACTTTCATGTCACTTTAAAGCAAGGCACTATCCAATCATTTTCATGTATAGAGTAGATAGAAAGCCAGTAATTCAGTATATGGAAGAAGCCAGTAAGTACAGATACAAAAGACAGGCAATCTCATATATAATGTGTAGTAATACACATTATACAAATGTGCTCTGGTATTACAAGTGAGGTGCAATCGCGTTCCCATTGCACGGAAGCTTTGTGCTCACCAGACTGCACTTCCATAGGCTCCAATGGGAGCCTTTTTCTCATGCAGTGAGACACGACATGAAAACTAGCAAAGTGAAGGAGGTAAGTCGCGCAGTGATGGGCAGCAAATATAAATATATGTGAATATTTACATATACATTTTTGTGTTAATATGTGTATATACACTTATTAACACATAAATATATATGTATATAAGCATATAAATATTATACAGTTCCCATAGACCGCAATGTAAAGGTACTTTTCAGTGCTGTTTTTTTTCTGACACTCCACACCCGCCATTTTTATCCCTTAAAAACTGATTTGTGCAGTTCATTTAAAAAAATAAAAATGCTGATATTTTTTCATTTTATTAAACTACACTATACTTTATTTTGTGGCCAAATAGGAGACATTTATAAAATTAACAATAGGTCTAACCTCTGATTAATTTTTTGAGCGCTAATTGCTAATGCAAACTTGCGTTAGCAATAACCAGCCAATTGTAATGGCTGGTTATTTATCACACGCTCGTAAATGAGCGAATTTGTAATCTAGCCCAATATGTATTAGCAATTATAACAAATAATGGGCTAGATTACATGTGGATACGTAGTTTTCACTCCTGCTCGTACTTTTACTTTGCTACACTGAGTTTTTCTTGCAAACATCAGGTAGCGCGCGTATTGCAAGTTGAAAGTAAAACATTTTTGCATGAGCGCTTACCCAAATTACAGAAAAAGCAGATGTCTGTATATCGCAACCGTGTTATCTTATCCCCCCATAAACCTTAATGGAGTGTGCAAACCCAATTACGTTTAACCAAGTGCGCTAACCCGCCATTAAATATTAATATTTCACATAGAAGAATATGTTCTATTTATTCTTAAATAATTAATTCTATATATAGTATATCTGATTTTTACGTTTGGTAAAATATATATCTATACCTATACTATACTGTATATAGGTATAGATATACAGTATACATATATATATATATATATATATATATATATATATATATATACAGTATATATAATGTTTTATGAGGTTTTTCATACTTTGAGACGATTTTAGCTATTTTAGCGCACCTTTTTGTCTTTCTATTTTTGCTATTTAGGTTTGTTTTCAGAGAACATTCCATTTTTAGGTTGCCTAAATCGTTCCTCACTCCGTTACTTGACATTTGAAGGTGGTACACCTGTGTTTGTTATTACGATATATATATATATATATATATATATACATATATATATATATATATATATATATATATATATATATATACACACATACATACATATACACACACAGTCATGGCCAAAAATATTGGCACCCCTGCATTTCTGTCAGATAATTCACCACTTCTCCCAGAAAATTGTTGCAATTACAAATGTTTAGGCATTCTCATATTTATTTATTTTGTTTGCTTTGGTATGACAAAAAAGTGTAGAAAAAACCCAAATCTGACACATTCCACGCAAAACTCCATAAATTGAATGGACAAAATTATCGGCACCTTCTCAAAATTGTAAGAAATAATTGCATTCCAAGTTTGTGATGCTCCTGTAATTTGTAATTAAACTCACCTGTATCAATTAACAGGTGCTGACAATTTAGAAATCACACCGGCAACCAGTTAAAATGGTGAAAATTTGACCCAACCTTACTGTTGTGTGTCTGCGTGCCACACTGAGCATGGAGAAGAGAAACAAAGAATTGTCTGAGGATTTGAGAACAAAAATTGTGGAAAAGCATGGACAATCTCAAGGTTACAAGTCCATCTCCAGAGATCTTAATGTTCCTGTGTCCACTGTGCACAACATTATCAAGAAGTTTACAGCACAAGCACCTCATACCATGGCACTGTAGCTAATCTCCCTGGACGTGGACAAAATAGAAAAATGTATTAAAGATTGCAACGAAGGATTATTCGAATGGTGGATAAAAAGCCTCAATCAACTTCCAGACAAATTCAAGCTGATCTTCAGGCACAGGGTACAAATGTGTCAGCTCATACTATACGCCGCCATCTGAATGAAAAGGGACGCTATTGTAATGCTTGTGGGATATTTCACTATCAGACCAAACTTGGCCAGTAGTCTTCTTATCCTGGCGTCAAGTGGAATGATAGGAAATATCCCAGAGCAGAGGGAGTTTGTGAAATGAGGTAAGCAGTACTCACAGCAGGCAGGGCAGTCCTCAGCGGCAACAGGAAGACAATCCAGCAGTATAGCAGTTCAGGGGTAAACCAATAGGAGGACCGGGAACAGAAAGGAGTCAGCAACAAAAGGATATCCAGTAGTATAACAGTTCAGGGGTAAACCAATTAAATGGTCAGACAAGCAGAGTTCAGCAACAGTATAGCAATCCAGTAGTTCAGGGGTTAAGCAGGCAGAGTGGTCAGAGAAGCAGAGTTCAGTATCAGTATAGCAATCCAGTAGTTCAGGGGTTAAGCAGGCAGAGTGGTCAGGCCAGCAGAGTGCAGCAACAGTATAGCAATCCAGTAGTTCAGAAATACAACACCCAGGAGAACACTAAGTAACACCTATACTTGGGTAGAGAATTTAAGTGAAGCAAGTACTTACATAGCTGCCGGTTCACGCCAAAAGCTCAAGGACCCGGCTTCAGAGAGGAGGAGATGTGCCGCAATTACATCATCGCCACACGCTCAGAGGAACCGCTGGATCCCTGGCAACCGCCAGAGCGTCCTATGCAACAAGCAGAGAGGAAGCGTCACGTCCCTGGCAACAGCCAGGGCAAAGTGACAGCTTAGCTATGGTAGGAGACCCAGGAGGAACCCACTGCAAAGCACACGTCAAAATACACCCAGAAATGGTTTAAGACAAAGCGCTGGAGAATACTGAACTGGCCAGCAATGAGTCCAGATCTCAATCCAATAAAGCACCTGTGGAGAGATCCCAAAACAAAAACATCAGTTGGAAAAAGGAACCCTTCCAATCTGAGACACCTGGAGCAGTTGGCGAAAGAAGAATGGTCCAAAATTCCAGTAGAGAGGTGTAAGAATCTCATTGATGGTTACAGGAAATTATTGATTTCAGTTATTTTTTCCAAGGGGTGTGCTACTAAATATTAAACTGAGGGTGCCAATAATTTTGTCCAGTCCATTTTTTGAGTTTTGCGTGGAATGTGTCAGATTTGTTTTTTTTTCTCTTCACTTTTTTCTGTCATACCAATACAAACAAAAGAAGTAAACACGAGAATGCCTAAACATTTGTAATTGCAACAATTTTCTGGACAAAGTTGTGCATTATCTGACAGAAATGCAAGGGTAGCAATATTTTTGGCCATGACTGTATATGAATATCTATTTAAAAATACTTAGAACATATTCCCCTATGTGAAGAACATTGGAATGTGAAATATTTACAGTACATATACAGTTAAACACGTTATTAAAAATTAAATATAATTTTTCATGTTTTTAGCTACTTGACTGCAAAAGGCTCCAATGCACTTATGTCTATATATGTATACATATATATTTATGTGTATATATGTCTGTAAATACATATATACACATATAAATACATATGTACACACATATATATATATATATATATAAATATATATATATACTAATATACACATAAACATATTTAGGGCCAGATTACGAGTGGCGCACTAACAGTTACCGGTGAGCAAAAAGGGGATTATTGTGGCCTTTTGCGCTCGTCGGATGAAGCGATTGCATTACACGTTGAAAATAAACATGATCGCTTGAGAGTAATGAAAGTTAATGCGAGTTGGGATATTGCAAACTCTGAGCTCTGGTTAACTGTTTTGTGAAACAAAAAAAGTGTCATAAAACACATAAAACACATCAAAAATACGTTTAAAAGTACAGTTACACTCATAACACTATATAATAAAAAATATTTAAACAGAATTATTGCACAAAAAGTTAAAAGGGCTCAAAGATATGAGGTCTCAGGTGTTAGGAAACATAAAGATACATACATATAAACATGTCCAAATATGTATATGTGTTTGTGTGTGTGTGTATATATATATATATATATATATATATATATATATATATATATATATATATATATATGTTTATATGTGCGTAAATATGTATTTATAATACAGAGGAAACAATGTACAGATATTGTAAGATGGTAAAAAAACAACAATCTGTTACAAATGGACTGAGAACTAATACTGTCCTAGTGGTTAGACCGCTGTCTTCTTTCAGTCTCTCCCCAGGGACTGTAATTAAGGTAGATTTTCAGTGGTAGAATTGGAAATATAACTTTGTAACTATGTATACATTTGGTTAAGGATGAATAGGAGTTATATCAGATGTTTGTAATTTAATTATTTGTGAGCCCAATTTCCTGTTTTACACAGGAAGTTGGAACATAGATCACCTGTATTTAAACCGGCCATAATTGTCACAGCTTACAAATCTTTCAACTGCTTTTATCTGTTTTATATTTGCTCTTGAAAAAGACATTTGCATACGTTGAAACGCGTTGCGATAATAAATAATTTTTATTAATATTGGAATATTATTTTGTTCCTTTGCTGTGACATCGCTGGACGTCCAATTTTGATGGAGTAAGTTACTACTTATTCAATTTATAACAGATTCTACATATTTTTCACTGGAGTTTTTTTCTTGCTCTCAGTTTGTTAAACCACTATTGTTACAAGACATTTGTGGATCACTGCTACTGGACCTTTGTGTGACATACTCCAGACAAGCGGATATCATGCAACTTATGGAATATATTGCACTCTTATTAATTGGCTTTTACATACACACCAAGCCCTTCTCTCTTTGTCATCAGAAGGATTATTATACATCCAGCCTGAGTTTAACACTAAAGATCTGCGCCATCTACCACTGAAAAAATCTACCTTAAATATGTATTTATATGTGTACAATGCCTTGAAAAAGTATTCACCCCCCCTTGGAATTTTACCTATTTTGTTACATTACAGCCTTAAGTTCAATGTTTTATTAATCTGAATTTTATATGATGGATCAGAACACAATAGTCTAAGTTGGTGAAGTGAAATGAGAAAAACTATTTTTTAGAAATAGAAATAGAAAACAGAAAATTGGCATGTGCGTATGTATTCACCCTCTTTGTTATGAAGCCCATAAAAAGCTCTGGTGCAATCAATTACATTCAGAAGTCACATAATTAGTAAAATGATGTCCACCTGTGTGCAATCTAAGTGTCACATGATCTGTCATTACATATACACACCTTTTTTGAAAGGCCCCAGAGGCTGCAACACCTAAGCAAGAGGTACCACTAACCAAACTCTGCCATGAAGACCAAGGAACTCTCCAAACAAGTAAGGGACAATGTTGTTGAGAAGTACAAGTCAGGGCTAAGTTATAAAAAATATCCATATCTTTGATGATCCCCAGGAGCCCCATCAAATCTATCATGACCAAATGGAAAGAACATGGCACAACAGCAAACCTGCCAATAGACGGCCGCCCACCAAAACTCATGGACAGGGCAAGGAGGGCATTAATCAGAGAGGCAGCACAGAGACCTAGGGTAACCCTGGAGGAGCTGCAGAGTTCCACAGCAGAGACTGGAGTATCTGTACATAGGACGACAATAAGCTGTACGCTTCATAGGGTTGGGCTTTATGGTAGAGTGGCCAGAAGAAAGCCATTACTTTCAGCAAAAAACAAAATGGCACGTTTTGAGTTTGCGAAAAAGGCATGTGGGAGACTCCCAAATTGCATGGTCTGATGAGACTAAAATTGAACTTTTCGGCCATCAAAGAAAACGCTATGTCTGGCGCAAACACAACACATCAAATCACCCAAAGAACACCAACCCCACAGTGAAACATGGTGGTGGCAGCATCATGTTGTGGGGATATTTTTCAGCAGCCGGGACTGGGAAACTGGTCAGAGTTGAGGGAAAGATGGATGGTGCTAAATACAGGGATATTCTTGAGCAAAACCTGTACCACTCTGTGCGTGATTTGAGGCTAGGACTGAGGTTAACCTTCCAGCAGGACAATGACCCCAAACACACTGCTAAAGCAAGACTTGAGTGGTTTAAGAGGAAACATGTAAATGTGTTGGAATGGCCTAGTCAAAGCCCAAACATCAATCCAATAGAAAATCTGTGGTCAGACTTAAAGATTGCTGTTCACAAGCGCAAACCATCCAACTTGAAGGAGCTGGAGCAGTTTTGCAAGGAGTAATGGGCAAAAATTCCAGTGGTAAGATGTGGCAAGCTCATAGAGACTTATCCAAAGCGACCGTGATTGCCGCAAAAGGTGGCTCTACAAAGTATTGACTTTAGGGGGGTGAATAGTTATGCACATTGACTTTTTCTGTTATTTTGTCCTATTTGTTGTTTGCTTCACAAAAAAAAAAGAACATCTTCAAAGTTGTGGGCATGTTCTGTAAATTAAATGATGCAAATCCTCAAACAATCCATGTTAATTCCATGTTGTGAGGCAACAAAACACGAAAAATGCCAAGGGGGGTGAATATTTTTGCAAGGCATTGTATTTATGTATTTACAGACACATATACAAATATGTGAACACAAGAAAGGAACAGAGCGCAACCGCAACTCAAGGTAAAAGTTTTATTATTTTGTCATGCGCTAAAAACAAATTGCACTTACAAGAAGTTAGCAATATTCAAGCCTTTAGGTATTAACAATCCGCTGGATCACAGTTTCTCTGTTAGCTCTTCACACTGGGATCAGTTATGGCGTCTCCGTGAAGTTCACAGGCTCAGGTGTCAATAACCCAAATGATGACGGATAAACAAGTACTTGTAAGAACAAACGAATATGAATGTCTGTCAACAGTGTCCCTATTTAGGTCTACGCGTTTCGTCCTCCTTTGTCGGGACTTTCTCAAGACTCAGGGTATGATAACTTGTTTCGCGGGGATCCTCTTCTTAAACGTCCAGCTATGTTTCTATTGGTTGAACCATAGGCCTATCGTAGACTCCGATCCGACACACCCACTAACAAACAATGCTCTCATTTGCGGTAAGTCAGATAGGAGTCGCCAATTTGACATTCTAATTTGAATCTAAAACACCACCATACACAGAATGCATATTGCAGTGAAACTAAAAAAATAAAAAAATATGCATAACATGTTTAACAATACATAAATTAACAACAACATCATATAATATACCTAAATACACAAACATATCATTATATTGTGCTTTGGAATAGCGATTGCGGAGCTCTTGCTTACTATACACTATACTAGTATTTCTTAAAGGGATATTGTTCATTCCTTAAAGGGATATAATCTTAACCTTCTCCCTTATATACCTCCTATTACTAGTAATAATGTTGTACCAACACCAATTCTAATCCTAACTAATGTGTGTTTTCCTGCAAATTAAAAATTTATTTTAAAAAAAATTACTAGTAAATCCTTAAGACTTTAAATTTATAAAAATTCTAATAAAATTCTAAATAATTACTGTTTATTAACTTACATTATTCTCTTTAAAATAGTCGTTACTTGTAAGAGTGTACCTATGATAATTAGTTAATAAATTATTAAAATCACATCATGAATGCTTGGAGATCCAAATCTATATTTAACACTTTTGGAACCAAGCAATCCAACAATTGAATCCACTTTGTTTCTCTTTTTCTTAATTCTGTTAATCTTTGGTGGGGATTGGAAGTCACAGATACTGTTTCTAAAATACTAATTTTAAGACTACTGGGGTCCTTGTTATGGAACTCACGGAAGTGATCAGACACACTATGTGTCTTTAGACCTTGTTCTATATTGTAAATTTCAGTAGGGAAGCTGATGTGCTAGAAATGAAGTTCCTAGAAAAGGAGTATGATAAAAAGCTGATAACGGAAGCAAGAAGTAGGAATACAGTGTGTAGTAGGGACTCACTATTATGTTCCAAAGAGAGAACTATTCATGAAGGATCTGAGCACAACACAATTAGGTTTATAACCAAGTATAATGAAGGGGCTGGTTTCTTTAAGAAAATTCTGAATAAACATTGGGGTATCTTGCAGGCAGACCCACTACTTAAGGACGCAATTAAAGATAAACCGAATATTGTGTATAAGAAAAATAGGAGCCTTAAAAATATACTAGCCCCCTCTAAATTACCGATGTTAGACCAGAATAGACAAGGTGGCCTGGGAACACTAGACCATTGGGCAAAAGGGAAACCGGGGACCTTTAAATGTGGTCGAAAAAACTGTTGCATGTGCCCCCTAATCTGGAATAGGGATTCCATTAAGGACACAAGTCATTCGAAATTATTTCCCATCAAATCAAGAGGCACCTGTCAATCCACGTATGTGGTTTATAGCCTAACATGTAAATGTGGGTGTGTCTATGTAGGGAGGACCAAAAGGAAAGCTAAACGTAGATGCTATGAGCATATTTACAATATAGAACAAGGTCTAAAGACACATAGTGTGTCTGATCACTTCCGTGAGTTCCATAACAAGGACCCCAGTAGTCTTAAAATTAGTATTTTAGAAACAGTATCTGTGACTTCCAATCCCCACCAAAGATTAACAGAATTAAGAAAAAGAGAAACAAAGTGGATTCAATTGTTGGATTGCTTGGTTCCAAAAGGGTTAAATATAGATTTGGATCTCCAAGCATTCATGATGTGATTTTAATAATTTATTAACTAATTATCATAGGTACACTCTTACAAGTAACGACTATTTTAAAGAGAATAATGTAAGTTAATAAACAGTAATTATTTAGAATTTTATTAGAATTTTTATAAATTTAAAGTCTTAAGGATTTACTAGTAATTTTTTTTTAAATAAATTTTTAATTTGCAGGAAAACACACATTAGTTAGGATTAGAATTGGTGTTGGTACAACATTATTATTAGTAATAGGAGGTATATAAGGGAGAAGGTTAAGATTATATCCCTTTAAGGAATGAACAATATCCCTTTAAGAAATACTAGTATAGTGTATAGTAAGCAAGAGCTCCGCAATCGCTATTCCAAAGCACAATATAATGATATGTTTGTGTATTTAGGTATATTATATGATGTTGTTGTTAATTTATGTATTGTTAAACATGTTATGCATATTTTTTTATTTTTTTAGTTTCACTGCAATATGCATTCTGTGTATGGTGGTGTTTTAGATTCAAATTAGAATGTCAAATTGGCGACTCCTATCTGACTTACCGCAAATGAGAGCATTGTTTGTTAGTGGGTGTGTCGGATCGGAGTCTACGATAGGCCTATGGTTCAACCAATAGAAACATAGCTGGACGTTTAAGAAGAGGATCCCCGCGAAACAAGTTATCATACCCTGAGTCTTGAGAAAGTCCCGACAAAGGAGGATGAAACGCGTAGACCTAAATAGGGACACTGTTGACAGACATTCATATTCGTTTGTTCTTACAAGTACTTGTTTATCAGGTCATCATTTGGGTTATTGACACCTGAGCCTGTGAACTTCACGGAGACGCCATAACTGATCCCAGTGTGAAGAGCTAACAGAGAAACTGTGATCCAGCGGATTGTTAATACCTAAAGGCTTGAATATTGCTAACTTCTTGTAAGTGCAATTTGTTTTTAGCGCATGGCAAAATAATAAAACTTTTACCTTGAGTTGCGGTTGCGCTCTGTTCCTTTCTTGTGTTCACAGCTTCCCGTTGTTTGGGCGCTCTTCAGCGTCTAACGAGCATCAAAGCAGCACCGCTCTCAACAACAGAGACAGGAGGATCTTTATTCTGACACTCGAACATACGTTCAAGTTTACCATACTCCTGGGGGCATTGAAGTGTGATAGGTAACATATGCTAAGCTATTTTGTAGTTTGTTTCAACGTTTTATGTAATAGTTAGGTTGTGTTTTATTTCCAATATTGTGTTATATTTGTCAATTCAATTGATTTTCAACATTGTTCATAGTGACTGTGTTATTCTATCGTGTATAAGGAGTGCTCAGCAGTTGGCTCACTTAGACATTTTACATTGTTAATTCTACTTTGTATGCTAATCTTGTACCCGGTCTAGTGTGTAGAGTACAGCCAGCTAAATAATAGGTCACAATAGGCTCTACAGCAGTGGTCAGTTAGCGCAGTGTTAGGGCAACAGTATACATATACAAATATAAAACACATAAAAGCATAATTTATGCTTACCAGATAAATTCCCTTCCTTCCGGATAGGGAGAGTTCATGGCTTCATTCCTTACTGTTGGGAAATACAACACCTGGCCACCAGGAGGAAGCAAAGGCTTAAATATGCCTCCCACTTCCTCATTACCCCAGTCATTCTGCCGAGGGAACAAGGAAAAGTAGGAGAAACATTAGGGTATAAACGGTGCCAGAAGAATAAAATAAATAATAGGGGACTGCCCATAGACAAGAAAAAACGTGCGGGGACCGTGGACATCCCTATCCGTAAGGAAAGGAATTTATCTGGTAAGCATAAATTATGTTTTCCTTCGTAAGATAGGGAGAGTCCACGGCTTCATTCCTTACTGTTGGGAAAACTATACCCAAGCTCCAGACGACACTGAATGAATAACGGGAGGGAACAAAAAAGGAAGAGGATTACCCTATTCTGAGGGCACCACAGCCTGCAAAACTTTTCTCCCGAAAGCTGATTCAGTCGAAGCAAAAACATCAAACTTGTAAAATTTTGAAAAAGTATGTAAGGAGGACCAGGTAGCCGTCTTACAAAACTGATCCATAGAGGCCTTGTTCTTAAAGGCCCAAGAGGAAGCCACTGCTCTAGTGGAATGAGCCATTATACTTTTAGGAGGACGCTAAGCGGATAATACTCCTTAACCAAAAAGATAGGGAAGTCGAAGTAGCCTTCTACCCCTTACACTTCCCCAAATAGACAACAAACAAAGAGGAAGATTGTCTAAACTCCTTAGTAGCCTAAAGATAGAACTTCAAGGCGCGAACCACATCCAAATTGTGAAGTAAGCGTTCCTTCGATGAAGAAGGATTAGGACACAAGAAAAGAACCACAATCTCCTGATTGACGATCTGACACAACCTTAGGAAGAAAACCTAATTTAGTACGTAAAACTGCCTTATCTGCATGAAAAATCAGATAAGGGGGCTCACATTGCAAGGCAGAGATCTCAGAAACTCTGTGTGCAGAGGCAATAGCCTATAAAATGAGAACCTTCAAAAATAATTTAATGTCAATGGAATGCAGAGGCTCAAACGGAACCTGTTGCAAAATCCCCAGATCTAAACACAGGTATGATCCTAATCAGAGCCTTAACAAAAAACTGCACGTCTGGAAGCTCAGCCAGTCTCTTGTGCAAAAAACCTGTCAGGGCCGAAATCTGTCCCCTCAGGGAACTAGCAGAAAAAGCCTTCTCCAGCCCATCCTGGAGAAAAGATAAGATCCTGGCAACCTTAACTCTGTGCCAAGAAAAAGCACGCTCTTCACACCAGAATAAATAGGTCCTCCACACCTTGTGGTAGATACACCGAGTAACTGGTTTACGAGCTTGAATAAGAGTATAAATGACACTCTCAGAGAAAACTCTTTTGGCTAAGACTAAGCAATCAATCTCCACGCAGTCAGCCTCAGAGAATCTAGATTTTGATGAACAAATGGACCTTGTATCAGCAGGTCTCTGCGACAAGGTAACTTCCAAGTAGGAGATGAGGACATCCCCACTAGATCCGCGAACCACGTCCTTCGCGGCCACGATGGAGCAATCAGGATTACTGATACCCGCTCCTACACAATGCGGGCCATCACTCGAGGAAGAAGCGGTAATGGAGGAAAAAGATATATGAGTTAAAATAAATACAAACTTGCCTGTAAAATAAAAATAAACCCTAAGCTAGATACAATGTAACTATTAGTTATATTGTAGCTAGCTTAGGGTTTATTTTATAGGTAAGTATTTAGTTTTAAATAGGAATAATGTAGTTAATGATAGTTATTTTATTTAGATTGATTTAAATTATATTTAAGTTAGTGGGTGTTAGGTTTAGGGTTAGACTTAGGTTTAGGGGTTAATATGTTTATTATAGTGGCGGCGACATTGGGGCGGCAGATTAGGGGTTAATAAGTGTAGGTAGGTTGCGGCGACATTGGGGGTGGCAGATTAGGGGTTAATAAATATAATGTAGGTGTCGTGATGTTGGGGGCAGCAGATTAGGGGTTCATAAATATAATGTAGGTGGCGGTGGTGTCCGGAGCGGCAGATTCGGGGTAAAAAATGTTATTATAGTGTTTGCGATGCGGGAGGGCCTCGGTTTAGGGGTTAATAGGTAGTTTATGGGTGTTAGTGTACTTTTTAGCACTTTAGTTATGAGTTTTATGCTAGGGCGTTGACCATAAAACTCATAACTACTGACTTTAAAATGCGGTAGGACTCTTGACAGGAGAGGGTGTACCACTCACTTTTTGTCCTCCCAGGACAGACTCGTAATACCGGCGCTATGGAAGTACCATAGAAAAAAGACTTTACGAAGTTTACTTAAGTCATTTTGCAGTAAGGCCAAAAAAGTGTGCGGTGCCCCTAAACCTGCAAGACTCGTAATACCAGCGGTAGTAAAAAAGCAGCGTTAGGACCTCTTAACGCTGCTTTTTTACCCTAACACAAAACTCGTAATCTAGCCGATAGGTTCTTCAGGCAGCGCGGCCTCTGGAACCTCCTTTAATAAAAAACGCAAGTGCTCAATTTTAAATCTCCGCAGCAGGAGGCTTAGTCACTAAGCACTCCGACCCAGAAAGTTCACCCTCTGAAGCTACAGAGGTTAACTCATTATCAGATAACTGGGACACAATAGCTAAATCCGATAAATATTTAAATGACTCCAGGTCAAGAGAGCTATGTTTAACCTTTCTCTTGCGTTTGTTAGAGCAAGGTAATGCACCGAAGGCCGCAGACACCACCGTTTTTAACTGCGCCGCAAAGTCTGCAGGAAGAAGGACCCCTCCGGATGGAGGATTAGATGTGCTACGGGGAACTGCATGTGGAGTGGATAATGTAGCACAGTAGCAAGGGTAGTAATCTCACAGGACGCCAAGTCCTGAGAGGTAGACGGCTCAAAGGGACTAAGAGCCGTGGAACATAATGACATGACTACTTAAAACTCCAGTCCTATCTCGAAGGGCAGATACCCTTTTTCAGGACTTTCAGAATCTTCTGACACTTCTCTGCCACCTATTGGGGAGAAAGCCCAGGCGCCTACCAAAAGGAGGTGGGTACTAAACAATCGAAGGTGAAGCAGCTGATCTGATTAAAAATGAATTTAATTACAAAAATAACATAAAATACATACTAACATGGATCCATGAAAGCTGACAATGATTAATAAAATTTGAGGCAATAAAAACATAAGCATAAAAGCGACATATGAAAGATTCAATATACAATCAATAAAAACAACAGTATATTAATAGCTAATGAGAATCAAAATATGTAAGCTAAACTGTGTAGAGTTCTGATGTGGTGTACGTTGTTGTGAGAAAGGAAGGAGGTGTCCTTCCGCCCTTTGGTTTTCGGTTGGTTATAAGAAAATAGTGGTGAGATCGTGTAGGGGAAATAGAATGTGATTCCTATGAGTGAGGCGTGATGTTCTGATTTACTTAAAAACAGACATTGTGTGACATCAAAAATGAATATAAAATAAGAATAAAAAATAAGAAAAAAAGTGTGCGTAGCTAAAATGTCAATTATTTAGTCCAAATTCAATAATGAAAACGTACTGACTCCAGATAAAAAAGTTGGTGTCCAAATGAACCAAATATAAAAGTGGTGTTCTTCAAATATAAAAATGTGAAAAAAGTGATGGTATCCAAAAAACAAAACGAAATACAAAAGCTCAAAAAATCAATGATCAATCCAAAGTGATATTCTCAAAAGGTTAAAAAGATAAAAAGATAGAGTATGTGCAATGTCCACCACAGGCAGTGTCTGCTGTGTGACTTGATAGTAGTGATCACCGCTACTGTGTATGTTGCTAATAGGACTTGGGGTGTGACGATCTCCTCCTAAAAAAGAAAATACAAATAGTGTAGGTTGTATAGCAGTGTGGACAAAATAGAAATAAGGCTTACCAGTGTCTACGCGTTTCGGCCCGTATCAGGCCTTTCTCAAGACTGTTTTTTTCATTCTGGAATGGTGCCTTATAAAGGATCTTTTGACCCCGGATGTAATTATCAATTACTTCCGGTTGGAAAACTAACAGCGTCCGTTGTTTTTTCAGACTCATATAGTTTTAGCTGTGAGTCTGAAAAAACAACGGACGCTGTTAGTTTTCCAACCGGAAGTAATTGATAATTACATCCGGGGTCAAAAGATCCTTTATAAGGCACCATTCCAGAATGAAAAAAACAGTCTTGAGAAAGGCCTGATACGGGCCGAAACGCGTAGACACTGGTAAGCCTTATTTCTATTTTGTCCACACTGCTATACAACCTACACTATTTGTATTTTCTTTTTTAGGAGGAGATCGTCACACCCCAAGTCCTTTTAGCAACATACACCGTAGCGGTGATCACTACTATCAAGTCACACAGCAGACACTGCCTGTGGTGGACATTGCACATACTCTATCTTTTTATCTTTTTACCCTTTTGAGACTATCACTTTGGATTGATCATTGATTTTTTGAGCTTTTGTATTTCGTTTTGTTTTTTGGATACCATCACTTTTTTCACATTTTTTCAATTTTTATATTTGAAGAACACCACTTTTATATTTGGTTCATTTGGACACCAACTTTTTTATCTGGAGTCAGTACGTTTTCATTATTGAATTTGGACTAAATAATTGACATTTTAGCTACGCACACTTTTTTTCTTATTTTTTATTCTTATTTTATATTCATTTTTGATGTCACACAATGTCTGTTTTTAAGTAAATCAGAACATCACGCCTCACTCATAGGAATCACATTCTATTTCCCCTACACGATCTCACCACTATTTTCTTATAACCAACCGAAAACCAAAGGGCGGAAGGACACCTCCTTCCTTTCTCACAACAACGTACACCACATCAGAACTCTACACAGTTTAGCTTACATATTTTGATTCTCATTAGCTATTAATATACTGTTGTTTTTATTGATTGAATATTGAATCTTTCATATGTCGCTTTTATGCTTATGTTTTTATTGCCTCAAATTTTATTAATCATTGTCAGCTTTCATGGATCCATGTTAGTATGTATTTTATGTTATTTTTGTAATTAAATTCATTTTTAATCAGATCAGCTGCTTCACCTTCGATTGTTTAGTACCCGCCTCCTTTTGGTAGGCGCCTGGGCTTTCTCCCCAATAAGTTTATCTCTCGGTGTCAGCTAGGTGCACCTTACCCCGGGCTGAGGTACATAGTAGGCGCTTTCTCCACCCGTCACTCTATACTTCTCTGCCACCTCCCAATGTGAAAAAAGGCAAAGAATGACTGGGGTGATAAGGAGGTGGAAGGAATATTTAAGCCTTTGGCTGGGGTGTCTTTGCCTCCTCCTGGTGGTCAGGTGTTGTATTTCCCAACAATAAGGAATGAAGCCGTGGACTCTCCCTATCTTATGAAGGAAAACATATGTATACATATATAGACATACAGTATATATAAGTGCATTGGAGCCCTTTGCAGTCAAGTAGATGAAAACATGAAAAAGCATATGTATGCAATTTTCATATTTAATAAAATGGTATCATGTGTATTTACAGTAAATATTTCACATTCCAGTGCTTTGCACAGAGGCGAATATGTTCTATGTATATTTAGATAGATATTCCTATATATATATATATATATATATATATATATATTGTACCAAAATATCATCAGATATATGTAGAAATGTGTATTTTTTAATAAATAGAACATATCCTGCAATGTGAGGAACATTGGAATGTGAACTATTCCTATTTTTTATGTCTAGTTAGCACACTTGAGAATATGTGATCTGGTTTGCTCACAAGCAGGGTGTTAGGTTTTTTCCTACTTTCTTTGCTCTATTGTCTTCTATGGGGTGATATGTGAACGCATTCACGATATTCAATGTTCAGGGGGTGGGATTACACGATCAACAAATGCGCCCCCAATTTGCGATGAAATGCACACAGGCTCACAACATGTGAACCCAGTCCATACGCAAATTGATAAATCTACCCATAGAATTAATCAAAGAAAAAAAGACCATTGCATTGCTAGTTTAAAACATAGCTTATACAGATAAAATACTGAAACAATTTGTTCATCTCCCCCTTTCCTGCAGTATTAATAATTTGAAGACAAAAATGCCTGTAAATTACTAGCACTTTAAAAAACACAAAAAAAGCTTGAAATGCTTTGCAGTTGATTTTTCCTACATAATTGTATTTTATTTAACAGACCTGATATAGAGATTCTGAATAGAACTACTGCTGAGAAAATGTCTAAGCTGAAATTTGAAAATCATGCATAATTTATTATACAATCATTTTTATGGTTATTTATAAAAGGCAATTATTTGAAAAGGCACTGAGAATACAAGGGAGAAAGGGAAAATAAAGACACAGTTTATATATAACTCGCATCTGAGGATCATTCTGAATCAGTGAATATTATTTTAAGTAAACAACCAAAATTAATTGGTCAGAAAAAAGGCACAATCCTCTCCTCATTGATTAAATTAATTTAAAACACACTGCTACCATAAGGGTCCATGACTAATATTATAGTTGCCAACCCTCCCATTTTCCCCCAGACAGTTTGGCTTCCTGTCCCTACCTTTTAAGACTGTCTCTTGTTCAATTTAGTCTGTATTTAATGTAATAATATTGTGTGCAGTGCAGTACTCCCACCACAGGGGTCGCTGTGGCTTTTGATTTTAATATATTGTGATTACAAGTCTCATTGCTTACAGTGGGCTGGTATTACAAGTGAGGTGCAATGCGAACGCTACCTGACGTTCACATTGCATGGAAGCATTGCGCTCATGAGAGCATGCTTCCAATGGGAGTATTTGTTGTCACGGCATGAGAACTACTGCAGAGTAGGGGGTAAGTCGCGCAATGATGTAAATATAAATGTATATGAATATATACATATATATGTATGTGTTTATTTGTGTATAAACATGCGGTGAGGTCAGAGGCTGGTGAGGCACTGGCTATGATACGTCTGATAAACACATATATAAAACCTGACAGAGGCAGCTTAAATTTACAATTAAATTGGCAGGCTGCAGGTCCAATTTACTGGTATTATTAAATTTGCTTCATTCTCTTTGTATCCTTTGTTCAATGATATGCAGCAATGCACTAATGGGGGCTAACTGAACACATTAAATGAGCCAATGACAAGAGGCATATATGTGCAACCTCCAATCAGCACCTAGCTCTAAGTAGTATATTGCTACTCAGCTTACCTAGGTATGCTTTTAAAAAGGATACAAAAAGAAAATTAGATAACAGAAGTAAAATATAAAGTTGTTTAATATTGTATATTCTATCTGAAACATGAAAGAAATATGTTGTGTTTAATGCTCCTTCAACGTTAAACAAATTAACATCCTTTTTACTGCAGCTATTCTCCAATATTCCACCCACCCTTTGCCTTATTTGGAGAAGGACAAGCCAATCTGGGCTTTATTTCTCAGACAGCAAGGCTAGCCACTGTCATAAAGTTTGTATAAATAGTTTTGCAACTGTTATATAAAGCCAATTAGGGACAGATATGTAGCAGGCTAGCCTTAAGACGTATACTAGCCTTAAGGAGTATTCCTTGTTCTAATAATTAGAAATTGCTCAACTTTTAATGCTAAATGATATGAGAAAGGGGGCAACATAAATAAATAAAATACATTGCAAAATTATTTAATTAATCATAACTGGGAAGCAATGCTTTTGTGAAGCTCCATCTGAAGAATGTCAGTAAACAATCTGTTTGGCTTGTCATGGGATTTCTAAACCTACAAATTTGGAAATGGCATGATGGCAAATTCTGCAGTGCCTACACAGTACACAGTGAAGTCCACACCGCATTGACACACTGTGCACTAGCAAGCCCATGTTTTTTTACACCAACTTTAGTTACTCAGTCTCACACCAGCAATATTTTTAACCTGCCTCAGTGCCGGGGCCCGGGGGTGAGTGGGGTAAGCAGAAGCAGAGGAACTTGAAAAACCTGCTTTTCTGCTCCTCTATTCAATTTCCAACTGATAGATTGCACATTTTAGTAAAACACTTAATGCGCAATCTATCAATGGAATTTGAATGAAAGGACCTGAAGCAGATGAGTAGGTTTTGCCTGTGCCCCATAATGAGGATTCACTTACTGTGGCCGGTGACTGTCACTCTGTGGGAATGGGCAGGGCACCCGGCAGCAACGCTGATAAAAAATCTTCAAGAGAAGGAGGTCGAGGCAGCAGCGCAGTGACAGTTTCTCTGAGTCTCTCCTCACTTCCCTTCCCACCGTCTTTGCTGCTCCCTTGCGCATGCACAGGGAGCCAATCAGCGCCGGTCAGTTCTCCTGGTGGTGTCAATCACCAGGAGAACATGACCATCTCTGATTGGCTCCCTTGCTAGGCGGCACCATGAGGGATGCCTCCTATTGGCCAATATTTTGCTTCAGATTATTGTAAAGGTAGTTTTACAACCAGTGGGTGGCGCTGCTGCTAACTAAGAAATGTATACATGTAACGCTATGGAGAGATGCAGTCCTGTATGATGCCTCTCCATAGCGTTACATGGGTGAAAAAAAATTGATGTTTTTTTTTTAGATTTTTTTAATTAAAATTAAAATGAATTTAATTAAATTTTGGGCCTCATATGGCAGGGTAGGGAGTGCCTCCCTGCCTCCTATGACTGCACGTCCCTGTAAACACATATTAACGCACATATATATATATATATATATATATAATCTGAATAGGAATAAGCACTCACTGGATTTCAAAACAACAAATATTTATTCGGCAGTGACGTTTCGGGGCATTCACCCCTTCCTCAGTGAATGCCCCGAAACGTCACTGCCGAATAAATATTTGTTGTTTTGAAATCCAGTGAGTGCTTATTCCTATTCAGATTGTTCATTTCGTTAAGCACCCTGGTCTGTGTCTGGGTTGGCCAGTGAGAGTGCACTAAATCGAAGTCTCTCTATATATATATATATATATAAGAATATACATATATATTTACTGGGAACACACAGTCCCCATAGACCGCAATGTAAAGGCACTTTTTAGTGTCGTTTTTTCCAAACACCCCACACCCGCCAACTTTTCCCCCAAAATACTGCCTAGTGCAGTTATTTAAAAAAAAAAAAAAAAAACGATGCTACATTTTTTAAATTTACTAAAGGCTCACTACTCCTAATTTTTGGGGCAATTAGGAGAAATTCATAAAATTAAACAGAGATCTGATCTGATTTTATGAGCAAGCTTGCGGTAGCAATAACCAGACACTTGTAATGGCAGCGTCTGGCTGTGATCCCAGCCAGACAGGTTTGTGGAAATGAACCTTGTCCATCCAGGCATTGATAAACATGGCCCTATGTGTTTAACCTCTGCCAAAGGATTAAACACATCATTGAAGTCAATTCCAGAGCAACAATGCCTTGCAGTGAGCTAGCTGAACACATCTGGTGAGCTAATCATACAAGTGTGTGCTGCCACCAATCAACAGCTAGCTCCCACTAGTGCATTGCTGCTGCTGAGGAGGATATGTACGTATTTTCAACAAATGTAACCAAGAGAACAGAAGAAATTTGATAATACAATTATATTTGAAAAAAAAACAAACGTTTTATCTGAATCAAAGTTTAATTTTAACGTTCCTAACCAATCAGCAAGTGCTATCCAGGGTGCTGAAACTAAAATAAGCGGCTCCTAAGTTTTACATTCCTGCTTTTTAAACAAAGATAGCAAGATGACAAAGAGAAATTGATAAATAGGAGTAAATTAGTTGCTTAAAATTGCTGCTCTATCTGAATCATGGCAGAAACAAATTGGGTTTAGTGTCCCTTAAATTTGTGATAAAAAAAAGTTTCCTATATTTATTATGTAGGCGCTTTCATTACCTATATAATTTTTCTCTTTCCATGCAGTGGAACGATTTTGCTGGCTATTTCTATTAATTAACATATGAAATTATTGTTTTTAAAAAAAACAACACCATCTATTGCCATTACCTCATTCCTAAGGTTTTGCCCTATAAACTGTTGGGCAACATCAGCTGGGAGGACGTTCTCTAGCAGAACACGATTCACGTTTTCCATGGTTTCAATATTTTCTCGTTCAGTCTTAAACTTCTTTTTCCATAAAAAGTCAAGGCGGCAGTAGTACTCATTCTATAGGAAGAATTAAAAAAAAACTAAAAAAAATCATCAGATTTTAAAACTTTTTTTCCCTCCACTCCTTTGAGAAAGTCTGTGGAGGATCCTGATGTAATCTGATCACTGATCTGACAACATTCTACACAGTGATTGTTTAATTGGTGTCACTAACTGGAAACCTCAAAGTAGATAAGGTAATGAATACTTAAGAAAAATTTGTACTGTAAAATTGGTGTCCCCTTAATTTGTTTTCAAAGACTTGTTATACCAGCTGCAGAGCATAAAATATACCGGAAATGGTTCATTTAGGTTTATTTTTATATATGAAATAGCTGTTTTGGTCATAAGCAATATACCCCATTTAAATAGGCTGAGCTTGCAGAAAGCACAGACATACTTATCTTAGCTTTTTTTCTATACACATCTGCCTCCTTATCTTATTTCTTTGTCTATGCACAAAAGCAGATACTTAGAAAAAGATATTGGAAACTAGCATTTTAGTACCTGTCACTCCCACCCCCATTTGCTGCTGCTGATTCTTGTTTACATAGCCTTTCTTTAAAAAATATAGAAATATTCATATTTTCTGTATAGCTGGTGGTTTTAACAGACTAAATCGAAATAGAGGTATAGGAGCTACAGTATTTGCAAACAATTTAATACACTTTAGCAGGTAATATGGATAACTGGGAACATGTTAAAGGGCATAATGTTTTACAGTTCAATGTCCCTTTAAGAGCATTTAAAGGGGTATGCCTCTCCACTGTAAAGCAATACAAACATTTCTTCCAAAATTACTGTTTTAAAGATTTCAAATAATTTTTTTGGTATACAGATATTTTACAATGTGGTGGTTTATTGCTGATATATGCTATGTATACATTCAAAAAACCTTTGCAACATTTCACAGCTAGGGCTTCTCATATAAGCTGATCCCATTTGTAAGGCTTCTATTGGCAACTAATTCAGACTTCATTTGAGTGTTACCAGGTGACTAGAATACATATTGTCTATTAGAAGGGCTTCTGCCCTTTTAGCAACCTACTGCATTCACTTACCTGCCTGGCTAACGCGAGGAGTGTGAAGAAGAATATGAACAATGAGATGCTTCCCATAAGCTTTGGTTCCTTCAGGACTCCAGGTCTTATATAGAAAAAAACAAAAACTAGATGTTAGGACATTCCATTTGGGGTGGTAAAGTTTATATTACAAAAAGTTCTACAATATCACTCAGCATCCATCATAAGACATGGAAAACAAGTGAACCTTACCCAGGAAAACTCTGATTCGTATACAGCCAATTAACATAACAGTCAGATAGCCAGCTGTGTGTATGCAGGAAGATCACATTGTATATAACCAAAGCGATGCTCAGCAGGATTAACTTGACTTCAAAGTTCATAAGCAAGAAGGCCGAGCAGGCTAGGAGTCCAAGAAGGCAGCAATACATGTAATACTGCAAAGAAGGAACAGGTTTAGAACTAGATCTAAAGTGCAAGGCAAAGGTTAGTCAAGCACTTTAAATACGTCATCCCATGTATCCACCACCCACTAATCTGCATAAACTACTGACCGGTAAGCTATATAGCATTTGAGGTTCTGGATTTGATGATTGTGAGGAATTCAAGGGGGCCTCTGGACAAGAGGGATCCGGAAGAAAAAACTGAAATGAGAAAAACATAAATTATGCTTACCTGATAATTTAATTTCCTTCTGTATGAGGAGAGTCCATGGCATCATTCCTTACTGTTGGGAATACTAAACCTGGCCACCAGGAGGAGGCAAAGACACCCCAGCCAAAGGCTCAAATACTCCCCCCACTTCCCTCATATTCCAGTCAATCTGTCAAGGGAACAAGGAACAGTAGGAGAAATATCAGGGTATAAATGGTGCCGGAAGAGAAAACCTCATTTTGGTCCGTCCATTGGAGAATACGGGCGGGGGGGGGCGTGGACTCTCCTCATACAGAAGGAAATTAAATTATCAGGTAAGCATAATTTATGTTTTCCTTCTTAATATGAGGAGAGTCCACGGCATCATTCCTTACTGTTGGGAAAACTATACCCAAGCACTAGAGGACACTGAATGATAACGGGAGGGGTAAAAGAAATGTGGACCCTAATCTGAGGGCACCACAGCCTGTAAAACCTTTCTCCCAAAAGCTGTTTCAGCCTAAGCAAAAACGTCAAATTTGTAGAATTTTGAAGAAGTATGTAAGGAGGACCAGGTAGCCACCTTACAAATCTTATCCATAGAGGTCTCGTTCTTAAAGGCCCAAGAGGAAGCCACCGCTCTAGTGGAATGAGCCGTAATCCTCTGAGGAAGTCTAAGTCCCACTGACTCGTAAGCTAAGCGTAAAACACTCCTCAACCAAAAAGATAAGGAAGTCGAAGAATCCTTCAGACCCTTACACTTCCCAGAGTAGATAACAAACAAGGATGAAGATTGTCTAAAATCCTTAGTACCTTGAAAATACAACTTCAAAGCTTGAACAACATCCAGATTATGAAGTAAACATTCTTTCGAAGAAGAAGGATTAGAACACAAGGAAGGAACCACAATTTCCAGATTGATGTTACGATCAGACACCACCTTAGGAAGAAAAGCCAAGCGGGTATGTAGGACAGCCTTATCCTTGTGAAACACCAGATAAGGAGGCTCACATTGCAAGGCCGCCATTTCAGAAACTCTGTGTGCCGACGCAATAGCCAATAGAAAAAGAACCTTCCAGGACAACAATTTAATGTCAACCGAATGCATAGGCTCACACAAAGCCCGTTGCAACAAGATTCAAACTCTAAGGAGGAGCGTTAGATCTGAACACAGGTCTAATCCTGATCAGAGCCTTAACAAAGGATTGCACGTCAGGGAGCTCAGCGAGTCTCTTGTGCAGCAAAACAGAAAGGGCCAAAATCTGTCCCCACAGGGAACTGGCAGAAAGGCACTTTTTTCAGACCCTCCTGGAGAAAGGAAAGCATCCTGGCAGTCTTGAATTTATGCCAGGCGAAACCACGTTCTTCACACCAGGACAAGTAAGCTCTCCACACCTTATGGTAGATGCGACGAGTAATAGGCTTACAAGCCTGAATGAGAGTGTCAATAACCCTTTCAGAGAAACCTCTCTTGGCTAAGATTATTCGTTCAACCTCCACGCAGTCAGCCTCAGAGAATCTAGATTTTGATGAACAAAGTGACCCTGTTCCAGCAGATCCCTGTGACAAGGTAACCTCCATGGAGGAGATGAGGACATCCCCACCAGGTCTGCAAACCACATCCTTTGTAGCCACGATGGAGCAATCAGTATCACTGATGATGGCTCCTGCTTGATGCGGCGAGGTAGAAGTGGTAATGGTGGAAAAATGTAAATTAGGTTGAACCTCCAAGGCACTGCTAATGCATCTATTAGCTCCGCCTGAGGATCCCTGGACCGCGACCCATATCTGGGTAGCTTGGAATTAAGCCGGGACGCCATGAGATCTATTTCCGGCGTCCCCCATCTGTCGCAAATCTCCGCAAACACCTCGGGATGGAGAGACCTTTCCCCCGGATGAAAGGATTGTCTGCTGAAGAAATCCGCTTCCCAGTTGTCCACACCCGGAATGTGGATCACTGACAGCGAGCAGTTGTGGGCCTCCGCCCATTCCAGAATCCGAGAGACCTCCCTCATTGCTAGGGAGCTTCTTGTTCCCCCCTGATGGTTGATGTAAGCCACGAGGTTATGTTGTCTGATTGGAATCTGATAAACTGGGACAAACCCAGAAGAGGCCAAGCCTTCAGAGCATTGAAGATTGTTCCAAAATGTTGATCGGGAGGAGATATTCCACTCGAGTCCACAGGCCCTGTGCCTTCCTGGCACCCCAAACAGCTCCCCATCCCGATAGACTTGCGTCTGTAGTCACAATCTCCCAGGATGGTCTCAAGAAGGATGTCCCTTGGGACAGGTGATCTGGACAGAGCAACCAAGAGAGCGATTCTCTCGACCGGTTGTCCAGAGAAATCTGTTAAGACAGATCAGAATGATCGCCGTTCCATTGTCTCAGCATGTACAGCTGAAGCGGTCTGAGATGGAATCTGGCAAAAGGAACGATGTCCATGCTGGACACCATGAGACCAATCACTTCTATACACCAAGCCACAGAGGGCCTTAAAGGGACAGTAAACATCAGAATTTTTGTTGTTTAAAAAGGTAGATAATCCCTTTATTACCCATTCCCCAATTTTGCATAACCAACACAGTTATAATAATATACTTTTTACCTCTCTGATTACCTTGTATCTATGGCTCTGCAAACTGCCCCCTTATTTTAGTTCTTTTGACAGACTTGCATTTGTAGCCAATTAGTGCTTGCTCTTAGGAGCTTCACGTGCCTGAGCTCATTATTATCTATGTGAAACACATGAACTAACGCCCTCTAGTGGTGAAAAACGGTTAAAATGCATTCAGATTAGAGGTGGCCTTCAAGGTCTAAGAAATTAGCAAATATACCTCTTAGATTAAGATTTTAACTAAGAATACCAAGAGAGCAACGCAAAATTGGTAATAAAAATAAATTGGAAAGTAGTTTAAAATTACATGCCCTATTTAAATCATGAAAGTTTTTTTTTTTACTTGACTGTCCCTTTAAGGAGGTCTAGAGGGCAAGGTAAGTGAAAGTTAGCTTGTGACGTCTCTGGTCTGTAAGGAATATCCTCATGGATATGGAGTCTATTATAGTACCCAGGAATTCCACCCTGGTACTGGGAACAAGATAACACTTTTCTAAGTGTATCTTCCATCCATGAGATCGAAGAAGAAATAGAAGAGCTTTCGAATGGTCTTCTGCCAGATGACAGGATGGTGCCTGAACCAGAATATCATTCAAGTATGGCGCTACTGCTATACCTCTGGTTCTGGCCACTGCAAGCAGAGCCCCCAGAACCTTCATAAAAACTCTTGGAGCAGTAGCTAGACCAAACAGAAATGCAATAAACTGGAAGTGCAGGTCCAGAAACGCAAACCTTAGGAACTTGAAGTGTTCTTTGTGTATTAGAACGTGAAGGTAAGCATCCTTCAGATCTATCGTGGTCATGAACTGTCCTTCCTGAACTAAGGGAAGGATGGACCTTACCGTCTCCATCTTGAACGAGGGGACGGCTAGAAATATGTTTAAGCACTTGAGGTCCAGAATCGGGCGGAAAGTTCCCTCCTTCTTTAGGACCACAAAAAGGTTTGAGTAGTATCCCAGACCTCTTTCTGCAAGAGGTACCGGTACAAAGGTAGGAGAAATCCCTCACGCACCCCAGAAAAGCTTCTTGTTTTTCTGGCCTTAAGGACAGGTTTGACAAGAAGAATCTGCCCCTGGGTGGATGAGACTTGAAACCTATCCTGTAACCCTGAGCGATGACCTCCAGGACCCACGGACCTTGCACGTCCCCAAACCAAGCGTCCGAAAAGAGCGATAGTCTGCCCCCTACTAGATCCATAGCCGGATCAGGGGCCGCCCCCTTTATATCGACTTTGTCTCGGCAGCCTTCTTGCTTTGCTTGGACTTATTCCCGGACTCAGACGACTTCGAAGTTCCCTTGGATTGCTCTGGCTTTGCGGAGGGCTGCTGACATTGGGATTTATCCGAACGAAAGAAATGAAAATTAGGACCTTGTCCTTTAGGTTTGTTCTTCTT
This sequence comes from Bombina bombina, assembly GCF_027579735.1. Lineage (NCBI taxonomy): Eukaryota > Metazoa > Chordata > Amphibia > Anura > Bombinatoridae > Bombina > Bombina bombina. Next base: position 507,944,469 of record NC_069500.1, read on the forward strand.
AGCATGCGGTAAAAAGGCACCTTTGCCTCCCGTAACCGTGGAGATAATAGAGTCCAGGCCTAGACCAAATACAATTTTTCCCTTAAATGGGAGGGAAAGAAGTCTTGACTTCGAAGTCATTTCCGCAGACCAGGACTTCAGCCAGAGTGCCCTGCGGGCTTGAACAGAAAAACCTGAAGCCTTAGCATTCAGGCGAATAATCTGCATATTTCCATTACAGACAAAAGAATTAGCCACCTTTAAGGCCTTAATTATTTACTGGATGACGTTGAGGGGACTCTCCACCTCGATCAACTTAGATAAGGAGTCGCACCAGTAGGTAGCCGCTCCAGCAACCGCAGCAACAGCCGCTGCTGGTTGAAACAAATATCCCATATTTCTTATCCATGGGCTCTTTAAAAGACAAACTATCCTCAAGCGGGATAGAAGTACGCTTAGCAAGAGTGGAGATAGCGCCATCCACCTTGGGGATGGAACCCCACAACTCTAATTGAGAGTCCGGAACTAGGAATAATTTTTTTAAGTAAGAAGGGAAAATGAAGAACCAATTCTTTCCCATTCATTCTTAATAATGTTCGCCATCTTTACAGGAAACCAGGAAAGTCTGTGGTGCAACCCTGTCCTCGTAGACCCTATCTAATTTAGGAATCAAAGGTTCCTCAGGCAATTTAGGCTCTGGGACCTCTAACGTAGCCAAAACTTCCTTTAGTAGAAAGCGTAAATGTTCAATCCTAAGTCTAAAGTCTGGTTCCTCCGCAGCTGGAGGCTTAGAGGCAGCAGATTCCGACGAAGTATCAGAGATGTCTTCATCAGCCGATAATCTTGTATCAGATAAATCCAATAAGCTAGTAGATGACCCCTGGGAAGGATAGCAATATTTGACCTTTCGCTTGAGCTTAGCAGGGCGAGGTAAAGCACTAAAGGCCGCAGACACTGATGTTTGTAACTGCTCAGTAAAGTCTGGCGATAAAAGGGCCCCTCCAGATGGAGGATTAGGAGTGCTACGGGAAGCTGCATGTGTATTGGGAGATGACTGTAGGGTGCGCACCTTGCGGGACGGAGACTCCTCAGAGGTGGACCGCTCAGTGGTACTAAACATGTTAACTTTCTTTGACATGATTACATTATCAAGGCATGTGGAACATAATTGAGCAGGCGGGTATACCACGGCCTCATCACAATATAGACAGGTATTTGACTTAGGTAAAGAGGGAGTACCCTCTAACGCATCAGAATCCTCCATAGCTTGCGCTTATAAAACACACTATTGAGTAATATGATTAAACGGCACCTTTATACCCCCAATGGCTGGGGCACTCACCACCTCCTATGACCCATGCCAAAACAGAAAAATCGCTTCTTCACCGATAAACCACACAGTCAGGAAAGAGGAAACAGTGTGACCACACCTGGTCACATGGTGCGCAAAGCAGGACTGCCCCTGCTATAGGCAAAAGGGCGCCAAGCCCTTTCAGCCTGCGCAGTTTACAAAAACGAGAGTAAAACCTGTACGTTTCAACATCTGCCTGAGCCTCATCTCACACATGTCGCCGCATAATCATAATAAAATAAATGATGTGATTAATGCCCCTGTTCAATAATCCCCCACCGGAGATATTAACCCTTGATTCCATACAGATAAAAGGAGCCACACTGTGACCCTGTCTTCTTGCGTTATCATATGTGTATATAAAAATGAAACAATCTTACCAGAATTTATGCAGTGGAACAAAAACACAGCCTCTCAAGTTTGATAGTCTTGTAGCATCTCTCCTGACATGGACTTGAGTGATGGAAGCAAGCAGTGAAACTCGTCAACACTGATTCTAGGAGCTGTTAATACGAGTCTGGATGGGGTCGCAGAAAGACTCTCCCTGCATCTCCCATCTCCAGACTCTAACATTAGTCAATGCTCTCACTGAGAGGCTGACAAGACTACTTAAAACTCCAGTCCCATTTCGAAGGGCAGATACCCCTCATAAGGAACTACTCCGAATCTTCTGACACTTCTCTGCCAACCTCCTGTGATGAAAGACAAAGAATGACTGGAATATAAGGGAAGTGGGGGTAATTTTTATAGCCTTTGGCTGGGGTGTCTTTGCCTCCTCCTGGTGACCAGATTCAGTATTCCCAACAGTAAGGAATGATGCCGTGGCCTCTTCTCATATTAAGAAGGAAATATATAATATTGCTATATAATCACAAAAGGAGGGTAACAAAATTAAACAGAACAAATATAGCTAGGAAGCCAGCAATAAATACACAAACATAAAAGAGATAGATGGGTAAAAAATTACCAGATTGAAAATAGCCATGAACAGCACTATAAATATAGTGAGAATTCCAAGGGGCACTCTGAGCCATGGGCGGCTTGAAATTGCAGAGGAAACAGAGGGTACCCAATGTAATAGCTGAGGGCCTTTTTGGACACACTTCTGTAGGGAAAAGATGAAGCAAAATTATATTATATCAGAATTCCTATAAATTAGGACATCTGTTTGGCAAAACACCACATAACAAATAATGTTAGCTTAAAAGCAATTGGTTACATACTAAACTAAATTAAAATCATTTGTTTCATATTCTCAGAACACCTCAACTACCACAATTACCCTAAAATCCACCCTCCAATGTATCAGATTTTTTTTTTAATATGGTAGTGTAAGGCTGTAACTCTTCACAACCCTAGGCTGAAATGTTTTATATATATATATATATATATATATATATATATATATATATATATATATATATATATATATATATATATATATATATATATATATACAGTATATAAAGAAGAGTGTGGCATTTCCCTGTATTGATCTAGTGCTGCAAGGGTCAGGTAATTTCTTGACTTTCATCAGAGCAGTCTGGCGCCATTATGTTGCATGACCTTGAAAAAAAAAACACACCATAAATATATATATATATATATATATATATATATATATATATATATATATATATATTTATATTTATATGCACACAAATAAATTGGGATATAATCTTCATAGGTGCCCACAAGGATGTATGTCAGGATATTTTTTTGACTTTTGGGAAATTTAAGTGTGTTCTCTACTAATATAAAAATTGTACATGCATTTCTCCTCTGCTCACATCTCCCTCTATGTGCAGATCACATTTTAATTAACCATTAACAGTGCTTCTATCCTGCATAGTTAGGTGTTTGTATTCATTTTCATGCACAAAAATTATTCTGTTATTTACATTAAGTGCAAAATGCTTAGCTGAAAGAATGCTTCCCAGTTTGTGAGGGTAGTTTGTTGTGTTAACAAGGTCTGAAGAGGGTGACAACTGTTTTAGTTTGGTGCCTATAGATAGCAGGAAGTATTTTTTTCTGTGTGCTTAGAAGTTGATTTTCGTTTTCTTTCTTCCATTAAATGTGCATACAACCTAGTGGTTCTTTACTATACTCTTAACAATTTCTAAACTATATCTAATGAAGTTGAATAACATCTTGAGCACCAGAAAATGACCCAAAGGAAAGAAAAAAGTCTGATGTAATTAAAAGTGTAATTTATGTAAACAATGCATCTCAAACATAAACATTACATTAGTTGTCTTCTCACATTTAATATCCTTTGCCTAAACTACTACATATGAGGTATTATATGCCTTTTAAAGCATAAAATATTACACAAGGGCAACACAGTCTGGAACATATGAACCATGAGGGTAATGAGGTTGTAATAAAAGAGATAGCATCTATACTAATTTGTAAAGAGAACACCTTAAAAGCAAGGTCTGCTGCTGATATTTCATATCTGTAGAATTGTAAATCCAACTTCCAACTAAAGACCATCCAACACCAGAGAATGATACGTCATAAGGAGATTTTTTTCATAAAAACAAACAAAATTTTGTTAATTGCTTAAAGAAAACAAATGCAGAGCTGTTTAGTCTTGTGCTAGAAAGAGGGATCTTCAATTGTTTTCTAAAAAGACAATCAGGAATCCATGAAAATTCATTGTATGCATTTTCTCCAGCAATTTTGCTTTCTTAGGAGATTTAAAAAATCCGGCAAGGAAAGCATGGGACTATTTCTGGCTCCCGTTTGTCACTGCTTTGTCGGTCAGGTCAAAACAACTGACAATTCCTCATTACTCTATCCCAAGGTCCATTTTATTAGGAGATAATAAAGGTAATGTGTGAGAGATTAGATTATCAATAAATGTCCCCAAAAATAGAGAATTGAGGAGGGTGCTCAGTGTAAAAATTATGTACAGGTAATATTATGTACAGGAAAGATACACCATAAAGACTAATGTAATGTAAAGGAGTCAACGACATACAACATAATAGGGATGGAGGTATAAAATATAACTTTTATTAATATGAAAAATAAAATAGGGAATTATCCCTTAAACAAAAAATAAAACATATTTAAAAAATAGGTGTATAACAATAATCTGTAGTGAATACAAGTATGGGTGGGGAACCCAAATCGATATCAGTAAGGAGACTGGGCCAAATTATACCATGTCAATATCGAAATAGGGACACAGTCCCACTAATTCAAAGTTACAGTACCACTCAGATATAAACAGTATTGAGGCTAGAGGAAGTTTAAATTCACACATAGTAAATCACTGTGGAACATATCTCACACAGCTGACTTAAGCGTAGGGTAATAACCCCAGCACAATATAGTAAACTTGCTAGCGCAGGGTAAAAGGCCCAAGGCCGTTAAGTTAATATATAAGATACGGTTGTAGGACCCACTACCATAAAGTAAGTTACCAGAGAGAGCAATAGTAATTTAGATAGGGACACAGTCCCAGATACGGTAATGATACCCACTTCAGCGCCAATACACACCTATAAGCCCGGGGGAGGTGATCCGTAGCTATCACCAAGATAAAGACAGAATAAAAAGGGGGGTCCCCAGGTGCCAACCTAAACGGAGGCTAAGGTGAATGAGCAAAGGTGATGACAGATAAATAATTTAATATAACATCTGATCATGAATATACAATATAAAAATAAGTACAATCATAAAAACAAAGGTAAAAACAATTAACATGGATCCATGTACAATAATATAGAATAATATAAAATTATAAAATTGCAATGGAAATAGCGAGATAACCTTGCAAAATATGAAAAAAGTGTGAAAAAATAATATGAAAAATGTGCAAAAATTAGTACGTGGGAAAGTATTCGTGGCTGTGATTAGCAGTCCAAAAAAAGTGTTCAAAAAAAGGTGTGTCTGTTGTGACAGTTTATAGCAAATCCAACTGAGCAAATCCAAATGTCTATAATAAACCGTTGTTAAACGACAAATACATCTTGATGAAAAAATCCAATGTGAAAATAAAAATGTGAAGAAAACGAAAAGCAAAAAAAACCAAGGGAAAATGAGTGCCAAAGTGTTTAGAAAATCAAACAGAAAATGGTGTCCTCAGTCCTAGGAATTAGCACATATGGGCACTAGTGCACAGGGACAGGGGTGTACCTATAGGGAGAAAGGAAAAAAGCAAATGTGTAGAGCAGTAACAATACCGTGGTATAAAAGGAATCAGGCTTACCAGTACAGGTCTACGCGTTTTGGCCCTTGATAGGCCTTTATCAAGACTGGTAATAGGTTCTTACCGGTAGCCTTATATAGGGATCAATAACAAATGACCGGATATGCTGTATAATCCTCACTTCCGGTTTACGATTTTCGTCATAAATAAAACTTGTTATATATTATCCTGATAATAGTGATATATGTGTAGTATGAAGTTATTCATAGTATAGCATTCCACATGTGAAAAATATGTGATATATTCAGTTTTTATGTATTTTATTTAGCCTCCGTATATAGGTGACGTCACTTCCGGTTTAGAGAAAAGCTGAAATTAATTTTTCATTATAAGTCAAAAAGAAATATTCTTGACCAGATCAATTAAATTGAATCTATTTTGAACCTATATTCAATTGAATTACTGTTAGAATTTTCGGACTAAGATGTATTTTTTGTATTTTTCGTCTTCCGAAAATCAGAGGTTTCTATTGGTCATGACGTCACCATTGATTGCGCTCTTGGTAGGACAAGAAGGAAGGTGTGTGCTTTGACTAAGAAGGATACCGTTGCACTCTCTATCATTGGTAGCATTGGAGGTGTTAGTCTTTATACTTTAGTCTTTATAATGGTACCAGTCTCGATTATTATATGTTTTGGAAAATCTGATTGTACATAACATCGCTAACTCTGATGTATCTGCAACGACTAATACCCAATCAGTGAGCTCATCTGAGGCACACCTCCAATGCTACCAATGATAGAGAGCACAACGGTATCCTTCTTAGTCAAAGCACACACCTTCCTTCTTGTCCTACCAAGAGCGCTATCAATGGTGACGTCACGACCAATAGAAACCTCCGATTATCGGAAGACGAAAAATACAAAAAATACATCTCAGTCCGAAAATTCTAACAGTAATTCAATTGAATATAAGTTCAAAATAGATTCAATTTAATTGATCTGGTCAAGAATATTTCTTTTTGACTTATAATGAAAAATTAATTTTGGCTTTTCTCTAAACTGGAAGTGACGTCACCTATATACGGAGGCTAAATAAAATACATAAAAACTGAATATATCACATATTTTTCACATGTGGAATGCTATACTATGAATAACTTCATACTTCACATATATCACTATTATCAGAATAATATATAACAAGTTTTATTTATGACGAAAATCGTAAACCGGAAATGCGGATTATACAGCATATCCGGTCATTTGTTATCCAGTTCCAGGTGATAAACTCTCTGCATTTTCCGGTTGTTCTGGGTTATCCCTGGCTCCAAAAGCACCAAAAGCTATGTCTCAGATCACCACAATAATTGGTCTGAACTGTTACCTTGGGCAGAGTTTGCTCGTAATAGTGCTATTAATGCTTCCTCCAAGATATCCCCGTTCATGGCGAATTATGGGTTTTAACCATCCTTGTTGCCCGATTCATTCATGTCTCAGGGTATTCCGACTTTGGAGGAGCATCTTCGGCAACTCCGTTCCACGTGGGTGCAGATTCAGGATTGCCTTCATCGTTCTATGCAGCGCCAAAAGTTCCAGGCTGATCGTAGGCATCTGCCCGCGCTTTCCTACCAGGTTGGTGAGAGAGTTTGGCTGTCCTCCTGCCGTATACAGTATTTGGTTCACTGGAGAAGCTACGGTCCGGAGGAGCGTTCTTGGGTTCCCTCCTCTGATGTTCATGCTCCTGCCCTCCCGTGGGGGAGGGGTCGTTGAGAGGAGGGTACTGTCAGGGTTTTTTCCCTGTTGTGTCAGCCATTTTACTCACCTCTCTTCCTGACTATGGTGCATTGTGGGGGGTGTGCATCATCCATGTGAGACAGGATGCAGTCTCAGAATTGTGATGTCATCACTTATTATTTAAAGGGCCTCTGTTCAGTATGCTTTGCCTTTGTGTTGTCTCAGACCTGTTTGTGAGAGTTCCTGTGTATTACCTGGTGGCCTGACATCCTTCCTGGTTCCTGATCCCTGGCTTGTTCCTGACTCTGCTGTTTTCCTTGTTCCTGATTCCGGCTCGTCTGACTATTCGCTTTGGCTCCTGACTCGGCTCGTCTGACTACCAGCTCTGGTTTTGATTTCTGGCTTGTTTTTTGACTTGTGGACTTTTTATTATTTTTTGCTATTAATAAAGGTGTGATTATTTTTGCACTTCTCGTCTCAGTCTGATTCCTGGCACCCTGACAAAAGGAAAACTTACACTGTGCAGCCTAAACACAGTGCCATTTGAAGAGAACAGTCTGAGAAGGAGCAGCACCGCAAAGCTAAAGTAATTACAGTTCCTGCATGTGTCCTGTTCTTTCTGCAGAAATGTTGCATTTTGTTCTGCCTTGGGGCATATGGGTAGCGCTTGCTGATTGGTGGCTAAATGTAACCACCAATTAGCAAGCGCTATCCAGGTGCTGAATGAAAAATGGGCAGGCTCCTAACTAGGGCTGCAACTAATGATTATTTTCATAATCAATTAGTTGGTCAATTATTTTTTCGATTAATCGATTAATCGGATAAAAAAAAAAAAAAACACTGAAAAATATACCATTTGTAAAAAAATATAATTTAATGAACAAACATACTCTGTCAATGAATGTGGGCAGGTGGGCACTGGGTAGGAGTAGGTGTTTAATTTAATAATCATGACTGTAGGGTGGGAGGGATTTAAAAATTAAAAATATTTTTTTTTCTGTTGGTTGATTCATAGTTACATAACCTCTGGTGGTTTCACTGTTTGATTTTACAACCCTTCCTGTGACTGCTTCTGTACTGGTGTTAGGAAGGATAGCAGTGACAGGGGTGTGAGGACTGAGGAGATTGCGGGCACCGGGTCATGGAAGGGACTAAGGTAAGGGTCTAACTCTGTTTTGAATCTGGATCAAGTAAAAAAACTTGCTAAAATAAATTATAATAATAACCTCTTATGGTGGTCTTACTGTTTTATTTTACAACACACTCCTTAATGTGACTGCTAGTAGCTTCTATAACTGTTAGGAAGGATAGCACACAGGGGTGTGAGGAATGAGGAGAAGGAGATCGCGGGCACCAGGTGGCATGGAAGGGGAGGGACTAAGGTGAGGGTCCGGAATCTGGATCAAGTAACTTGCTGGGAGGCGGAACCAAGAGGATTAAGACATAAACTCTGGTCTCAGTGTTTTTGTATGCTTGCGCTTCTCTTGGCTAAGTTTTGAGTTAGATAAAAAAAAACACACAGTGAGAAAAGAGCTTATGTCTGTTATCTCCCCTTGGCTCCCAGCAAGTTACTTGATGCGATTCCAGACCCTCACCTTAGCCCCTCATCTTCCATGAGACCCGGTGCCGTGATCCCCTCACAGCTCACACACCTGTGCAATCCTTAACAGTTACAGAAGCTAGCATAGGAAGTAGTGTTGTAAAATAAAACAGTAAGACCACCAGAGGTTATATATTATAATTATTTTAGCAAGTTTTACTTCATCCAGAGTCGGACCCTCACCTTAGCCCCTCCCCTTCCATGACCCGGTGCCCGCAATCTCCTCACAACCCTGTGCTATCCTTGAATCCTTCCTAACAGTAAGAAGCAGTAACAGGAAGGAGTGTTCTGTACAAATAGTGAGACCACCAGACCAGAGCTTATGTCTAAATCCCCTTGGCTCCCAGCAAGTTAATAAATTGAATTGATCATTCCGAACCCTCACCTTAACCCATCCCCTTCCATGCGACCAGTGCCGCGATCTCCTCACACCCCTGTTCTATCCTAATACTTCCTAACAGAAGCAGTCACAGTGACAGCAGCAGTGATCTTTTCTTTTTAATATTAAAAGCTGTTGTCTGTTAAGGGTGTGAGGAGATCGCGGGCACCGGGTCGCATGGAAGGGGAGGGGCTAAGGTGAGGGTGCGGATCAAGTAACTTGCTGGGAGCCAAGGACAGATAAGACGTCACATAAGCTCTGTTGGTCTCACTCTCGGTCTCACGCTCTACAATTACTGTTAGTTACTCTGAAAAACTTTAAAGCAAAGAAAAAGTCATGTGTGAGCATAAAACTGGCAACACACACATTATGATTATTCATTCAAACAGCTGCCTGTAATAAAAAAAACTGTAAGTCAAGTAGCAGCCAGACGATAATATCTCCCTCCTCCATCGCCCCCCTCATTTGTCTGCGCTAGTACTAGTTATTAGTAACCCAACCCACCTTGAAGTTAGCAGATGTAGTCAGAAGCTCAGAACAGTCTATCCCAGTTGCACTTTTTTTTACACTTCCCTCTCTTCCCACAAGTCTTCTCTGATCTTCTCAACGCTCAGAAATAGACACGCCTTCTCTAGTGTGGCTGCAGCAAGCAGCCCAACTAATCAATAGAACAACTAATCGATAATGGAAATCGTTGACAACTATTTCCATTGTCGATTATTATCAACTTTATTGATTAGTTGTTGCAGCCCTACTCCTAACCTTACATTTCTGCTTTTTCAAATAAAGATAGCAAGAGAACGAAGAAAAATTGATAATAGAAGTAAATTAGAAAGTTACTTACAATTGCATGATCTATCTGAATCATGAAATAAAAAAATTGGATTTAGTATCCCTTTAAATTATTTTAAAGAAATGCATTCAGTTTCATGAAGTCTTGTTATGATTATCATTGTATGTGTTTTATTCAGTGCTAGCAGCACATGGAAGAAGAATTTTTCAAACTGACCTTCTTTAAATTGAGGCATTGAGTTTTACCAATATAGAGCTAGATTTCAAATGGTACACTAATCTTAGTGCGGGTCACATTAAGCAATCTATCTATCTATCTATCTATCTATCTATCTATCTATCTATATGTATGTGTGGGTGGGTATATATATATATATATATATTTGTGTGTGTTTATGTTTATATACATATATATATACTGTATATATATACACATATACATACACACACACACATGTGTACTTATGTGTTTATATGTGTAAATATGTATATACATAAATATATACACACATATAAACACTCATATATACACTTTTATATAAATATACACACATATATACACTTTTGAGCCCTTTCCAGTAAAAGATCTTGAAACTTAAATATAATTTAAATAAATTTTAATACATGTTAATGTGTTTTATTGTGTTTTGAATATAAATACTTTATATTCTAATGTTCTTAACTTAGAAGAAAATGTTCTTTCTATTTTTAAATTTATATTTCTATATATATCTGTATATATTTCTATACCTGTATATATTCATATCTAAATATAGGTATAAATATATATATATATATATATATATATATATAAGGTGAAGGAAGGCACTCACTGTTTATTTAATCAAGCGTGACGTTTCGGGGGCACACTCCCCTTCCTTTTGTTTGAGGAAGGGGAGTGTGTCCCCGAAACGTCACGCTTGATTAAATAAACTTTTGATGAAAAGACCAGTGAGTGCCTTCCTTCACCTTGTATACCTACCTGCTGGCACCCTGGCGCTGAAGGACTTTGAAAGTGAGAGTGCTCTCTATTACATTATATATACATATATATACACACAAAACACGGGTGGGGTCAGCACTCTCAGGCCGGACCGGGTACACATCTTATGACCCTGTAACATGCACAGCCCTGGGTGCAAAACAGCACTCTCAGGAAGCTGCACTGTCACCAGAGTCACAGGCAGTTAACCCCAGACAGGCCTGGGTGCAAGGCCCAAACAGGGAAAATTACAAAAAAAGAATACATTAATATAACACACAGAGAAAGTCCAGCACTCACTTACAAGCTCACAACTGAGATAAAAAGCAGCAATGGAAGAGTTAGTTACCGCATCTGGCCAAATGGGAAAAGCCCAGGTACCTCGTCAAGGTCTCTTCCAAATAAACCTGGGTCCCTAAACAGCCACACAATGCAGGCTCACAATCAAACAACTGTGAAAAAACAACTGTGAAAAAATGGAGGGTTCACAGGCTTATGTAATCTCCCCAAACATATACAAAACACAGGTGGGGTCAGCACTCTCAGGCCGGACCAGGTACACATCCTATGACCCTGTAACATGCACAGCCCTAAGTGCAAAACAGCACTCTCAGGAAGCTGCACTGTCACCAGAGCCACAGGCAGTTAACCCCAGACAGGCCTAGGTGCAAGGCCCAAACAGGGAAAATTACATATATATATATATATATACACACACACACACGTGCACTTATTTGTTTATATGTGTAAATATGTATATACATAAATATATACACACATATAAACACTCATATATACACTTTTATATAAAAATACACACATATATACACTTTTATATAAATATACACACATATATACACTTTTATATAAATATACACACATATATACACTTTTATATAAATATACACACATATATACACTTTTATATAAATATACACACATATATACACTTTTATATAAATATACACACATATATACACTTTTATATAAATATACACACATATATACACTTTTGAGCCCTTTCCAGTAAAAGATCTTGAAACATAAATATAATTTAAATCAATTTTAATACATTTTAATGTGTTTTATTGTGTTTTGAATATAAATACTTTATATTCTAATGTTTTTAACTTAGAAGAAAATGTTCTATTTTTACATTTCTATTTCTATATATATCTGTATATATTTCTATACCTGTATATATTCACTTGGGGTGGATGCCAGAGGATCAGAAGTGCGCATTATTACCCGTAACATATATATATATATATATATATATATATATATATATATATATATATATATATATATATATATATATATATAAAATACGGAAGGGGACTGCACTCCTAGACCGGACCAGGTACACATCCCACGACCCTGGGACATGCTCAGCCCTGGGTGCTCACTGGCACTCACAAGAAGCTGTGCTGTCCCCAGAGTCCCAGGCAGTTAACCCCAGACAGGTCTGGGTGCAAGAACCATAGGGGAAATTACTAAACAAATTAATACAACACACAGAGAAAGCCCTGCACTCACTAGCAAGCTCTTAACTAAGATTAAAAGCAAAAATGGAAAGGTTAGATACCGCATCTGGCCAAATGGGACAAGCCCAGGTACCACGTCAAGGTCCTTTCCAAAAACCTGGGACCCTAAAACAGCCACACAATGCAAGCTCTCAATCCAAACAAACTGGGAACAAGGGAAGGGTGCACATGCTTATGTAATCACCCCAGTCACATACAAAACACAGAAGGGGACTGCACTCCTAGACCAGACCGGGTGCACATCCCATGACCTTGCAACATGCTCAGCCCTGGGTGCTCACTGGCACTCACAAGAAGCTGTGCTGTCCCCAGAGTCACGGGCAGTTAACCCCAGACAGGTCTGGGTGCAAGAACCATAGGGTAAATTACAAAACAAATTATTACAACACACAGAGAAAACCCTGCACTCACTAGCAAGCTCTCAGCTAAGATTAAAAGCAAAAATGGAAAGGTTAGATACCGCATCTGGCCAAATGGGACAAGCCCAGGTACCACGTCAAGGTCCTTTCCAAAAACCTGGGACCCTAAAACAGCCACACAATGCAAGCTCTCATTCAAAACAAACTGGGAACAAGGGAAGGGCGCACAGGCTTATGTAATCACCCCAGTCATATACAAAACACAGAAGGGGACTGCACTCCTAGACCGGACCGGGTGCACATCCTATGACCCGGCAACATGCTCAGCCCTGGGTGCTCACTGGAACTCACAAGAAGCTGTGCTGTCCCCAGAGTCACAGGCAGTTAACCCCAGACAGGTCTGGGTGCAAGAACCATAGGGTAAATTACAAAACAAATTATTACAACACACAGAGAAAACCCTGCACTCACTAGCAAGCTCTCAGCTAAGATTAAAAGCAAAAATGGAAAGGTTAGATACCACATCTGGCCAAATGGGACAAGCCCAGGTACCACGTCAAGGTCCTTTCCAAAAACCTGGGACCCTAAGACAGCCACACAATGCAAGCTCTCATTCCGGGAACAAGTGAAGGGTGCACAGGCTTATGTAATCACCCCAGTCATATACAAAACATGGAAGGGGAATGCACTCCTAGACCGGACCGGGTACACATCCCATGACCCTGCAACATGCTCCAGAGTCACAGGCAGTTAACCCCAGACAGGTCTGGGTGCAAGAACCATAGGGGAAATTACAAAACAAATTAATACAACACACAGAGAAAGCCCTGCACTCACTAGCAAGCTCTCAATCCAAACAAACTGGGAACAAGTGAAGGGTGCACAGGCTTATGTAATCACCCCATTTTTGCTTTTAATCTTAGCTGAGAGCTTAATAGTGAGTGCACGGCTTTCTCTGTGTGTTGTATTAATTTGTTTTGTAATTTGTTGTGTTTGCTAATCCAAGTTTAAGATTTAAAACAGGGTTCTTCAAACTTTTTTTCCCAAGACCCAGTGTCTTGATACCACATATGTTTGCGACCCTATTTTTATGCTTGGTCTGAAAAGTGATATACAAGATAGAGGCAATTTTGGGCAAAGTGACAAAAATGTGCGCGTACTTTATTCCTGATTGTAGTGAAACTTGAAAGTGTTTTAAAAGCTAATAACACACACACACTCTCATAAAATAGATACACCACACACACACACTCTCATACAACAGACACAAACACCAGAAACTCTCATACAAAAGACACACACACCAGAGGCTCTCATACAACACACTCTCCTACAACACACATACACAAGTCACGACCCAGTAAACATGATGTTGCGACCCAGTAATGGGTCCCAACCAGTGATTTGAAGAACCCTAATTTAAAAAGACAAATTGATCATTAGACCATTAAACACCTTTGCAATTATGTTAGCAAAGCTAATTGTTGAATTTCTGGTGCATCAGCAATTGTGGCTTTGATTACAGGCTTAAGAAGGCCCTAAACAAAAAACTTTTATCTGAAACTCATCAGTCTATTCTTGTTCTGAGAAATGAAGGCTATTCCATGCGAGAAATTGCCAAGAAAAAGAAAATTTATGCTTACCTGATAAATTTGTTTCTTTTTAGACACGATGAGTCCACGGATTTCATCCTTACTTGTGGGAATAAGCCTTCTTGTCAGCAGGAGGAGGCAAAGAGCACCACAGCAGAGCTGTTATATAGCTCTTCCCTTCCTTCCCACTCCAGTCATTCGACCGAAGTTAGGAAGAGAAAGGAAAAGCCAAGGTGCAGAGGTTTCTGAAGTTTACAAAAATTAATAACCTGTCTCATAGAACAAGGCGGGTCGTGGACTCATCGGGTCTAAAAAGAAACAAATTTATCAGGTAAGCATAAATTTTCTTTTCTTATTAAAGACACGATGAGTCCACGGATTTCATCCTTACTTGTGGGATACAATATCAAAGCTAGAGTACACAGATGATAAGGGAGGGACAAGACTGGAAACCTAAACGGAAGGCACCACTGCTTGAAGAACCTTTCTCCCAAAAACAGCCTCAGCCGAAGCAAAGGTATCAAACTTGTAAAGTTTAGAAAAAGTGTGAAGAGAGGACCAAGTTGCAGCCTTGCAAATCTGCTCAACTGAAGCATCATTTTTGAATGCCCATGAGGAAGCAACAGCCCTAGTGGAATGAGCGGTAATTCTTTCAGGAGGCTGCTGTCTAGCAGTCTCGTATGCCAAACGGATGATACTCTTCAGCCAAAAAGAAAGAAAAAATGATAAACAGCGAAGAAGATTGACGAAAATCTTTAGTTGCTTGTAAATAAAATTTTAAAGCACGGACTACATCCAAATTGTGCAGAAGACGTTACTTCTGAAAAGAAGGATTAGGACACAATGAAGGAACAACAATCTCCTGGTTAATGTTCTTGTCTGAAACAACCTTAGGAAGAAAACCAAGTTTAGTACGTAAAACCACCTTATCCGAATGAAAAATAAGATAAGGAGAATTATATTGTAATGCCGAAAGCTCAGACACTCTTCGAGCAGAAGAAATGGCAACAAGAAACAAAACTTTCCAAGATAATAACTTAATATCTATGGAATGCATAGGCTCAAACGGAACCCCTTGAAGAACTTTAAGAACTAAATTCAAACTCCACAGAGGAGCAATTGGTTTAAATACAGGCCTGATTCTATTCAAAGCCTGACAAAAAGATTGAACATCTGGAACATCTGCCAGACGCTTGGGTAACAAAATAGATAAAGCAGAGATCTGACCCTTTAGGGAACTTGCTGATAAACCTTTCTCCAATCCTTTTTGGAGAAAAGACAAAATCCTGGGAATCTTAACTCTACTCCATGAGTAGCCCCTGGATTCACACCAATAAAGATATTTACGCCATATCTTATGGTAAATTTTCCTAGTTACAGGCTTACGTGCTTGAATTAAGGTATCTATAACCGAATCCGAGAAACCTTGCTTGGATAGGATTAAGCATTCAATCTCCAAGCAGTTAGCTTCAGAGAAGCTAGATTCAGGTGAAGGAAGGGTCCCTAAATGAGAGGGTCCTTCCTCAACGGAAGTGTCCAAGGTGATAGAGATGACATGTCCACCAGATCGGCATACCAAATCCTGCAAGGCCACGCAGGAGCGATGAGGATCACTGATGCCTTCTCCTGTTTGATCCGAGCAATAACCAGGGGAAGAAGAGCAAACGGGGGAATAGATATGCTAGGCTGAAGGACCAAGGAACTGACGATGCATCTATCAGCTCGGCCTGGGGATCCCTGGACCTGGACCTGTATCTCGGGAGTTTGGCATTCTGACGAGATGCCATGAGATCCAACTCTGGCCAACCCCATTTGAGAATCAAGTCGGAGAAAATTTCCGGATGGAGTTCCCACTCCCCCGGATGAAATGTTTGTCTGCTCAGAAAATCCGCCTCCCAGTTGTCCACTCCTGGGATGTGTATTGCAGACAGATGGCAAGAATGGGCCTCCGCCCACTGGATTATCTTGGTTACTTCGGTCATCGCTAAGGAACTCCTTGTTCCTCCCTGATGATTGATGTAAGCCACTGTCGTTATGTAGTCCGTTGTCACAATCACCCATGAAGGTCTGCGAAAGCATATTCCCTGGAATAGGTGATCCAGAGACAACCACCATTGAAGACAGTCTCTCGTCTCCTGTTCTAGGACTATTCGAGGAGACAAATCTGCATAATCTCCATTCCACTACCTTAGCATGTTTAACTGCAGAGGCCTGAGGTGAAACCGAGCAAACGGTATGATGTCCATTGTCGCCACCATCAACCCGATTACCTCCATGCACTGAGCAACTGACGGTTGAGGAGTAGACTGAAGGGCTCGACAAGTATCCAGAATCTTTGATTTTCTGACTTCTGTCAGAAAAAGTCTCATGGAGATAGAATCGATTAGAGTTCCCAAGAAGGGAACCCTTGTCTTCGGGATTAAAGAACTCTTTTCCAGATTTATCTTCCACCCGTGAGTCCTCAGGAAGGGTAGTACAATGTCGATATGGGACCTTGCTTGCTGACAAGGTGATGCCTGGATTAGAATATCGTCCAGATAAGGCACCACCACAATGCCCGCGGTCTTAGAACCGCCAGCAGAGACCCCAGAACCTTTGTGAAAATTCTGGGTGCCGTGGCCAGACCAAAAGGAAGAGCCACGAACTGAAAGTGTTTGTTCAGAAAAGCGAACCTTAGGAACTTGCGATGATCCCTGTGGATAGGAACATGTAGATATGCATCCTTTAAATCCACTGTCATCATAAATTGACCCTCCTGGATCAATGGAAGAATGGTACGAATTGTTTCCATCTTGAATGATGGAACTCTGAGAAACTTGTTTAGACTCTTGAGGTCTAAGATAGGTCTGAAGTTTCCCTCCTTTTTGGGAACTACAAACAGATTTGAATAAAAACCCTGCCCCTGTTCCAGTATTGGAACGGGACAAATTACTCCCATGGGAGAGAGGTCTCTTACACAATGTGCAATTTTTTTTCTCTATAACTTAAAGCCCTCTCAATACATGAGGGACAAAAAGGAATTGGTGGTTCCATATTCGCATCCAAACACATGGAGCAAGTAAAATTTTGCACTGCATCTAAATCCATACTACAATACAAAAGAAAAAATAATTTTTCTGTTTTTATATATATATATATATATATATATATATATATATATATATATATATCTCGATACTGTCACTTTAAAAAACATAAAATTATATCAGAAATATAGGGAATCAAATTATCAATAAAGTATTTGATGGTAGAAAATTATGCTTGAATTATCAATAAGGCATTTTATGGCAGCTTTCTTCCAGCCCTAGTGCCAGTACTCTTAGTTGTCAATTTAAACTCTTCATACAAGAAGGGATAACGTTCCCACATAAGAAGCCTTAAAATAATCTTATGTTCAAAACAAGCTTAAGTGCCTTATTTAATCTGAGTCTTTTGCTCCTCCAGAATGAATAAAGTCAGCACTTACCTTAAATGCTGTCCGACAGCAGGACAGTCCAGCAGGTGTAAGAGGACCTCTCCCTCCCATAGCCCTGTGGAAAAAGATCAGCCTGAGTTAACTGTGCTTAGGTTATCTGGAATAGGGCAGCAAATATGTATATCAGGCACAATGAGAATTATGTCCCACCAGTTCCTATTGCTTTAAAGCCACCAAAAGCTCTACTGTAGAGGCTACACCCTGGAACAAAGTAGAACTCTCTCTGGCACTACTTTAAAAATAATAAACTCTTGATTGAAGAATCTAATCTAACACCTCACTTTACCTCTTCCTATCACTAACGTAGGCAAAGAGAATGACTGGGGTGGGAGGGAAGGGAGGAGCTACATAACAGCTCTGCTGTGGTGCTCTTTGCCTCCTCCTGCTGACCAGGAGGCGTAATCCCACAAGGATGAAATCCGTGGGCTCATTGTGTCTTTAAAAAGAAATGAAGATCCCGTTCAATGCTTTGTGCTACTCCCTTCACAGAACGGAGCAAACTGTCTCTAACCAGAATAGAAAGAGGAGTGGGCGGCCCCGGTGCACAACTGAGCAAGAGGACAAATACATTAGAGTGTCTCGTTTGAAAAACAGACTCCTCACAGGTCCCAAACTGGCAGCTTTATTAAATAGTACCCGCAAAACACCAATCGCAATATCAACAGTGAAGAGGTAACTCCGGGATGCTGACTTTCTAGGCAGAGTTGCAAAGAAAAAGCCATATCTCAGACTGGCCAATAAAAAGAAAAGATTAAGATGGGCAAAAAAAAAACACAGACACTGGACAAAGGAAGATTGGAAAAAAGTGTTATAAACAGATGAATCTAAGTTTAAGATGTTCAGATCACAAAGAAGAACATTCATGAGACGCAGACCAAATGAAAAGATACTGGATGAGTGCTTAACGCCCTCTGTCAAGCATGGTTGAAGCAATGTGATGGCCTGGGGTGCTTTGCTGGTGTTAAAGTTGGATATTTATACAGGGTAAAAGGAAAACTTGAAGAAGGAAGACTAGAATGGGGTGAAATCTCTTCGGATTACCTCAACAAATTGACAACTAGAATGCCAAAGGTCTGCAAGGCTGTAATTGCTGCACATAGAGTATTTTTTGACAAACACAATAATTGTTTTACTTAAAATTAGTTATTTCTAAATTTGTCAATGACTATATTTCCTAATCAAACTCATTTCATGTATGTTTTTCATGGAAAATACAGAAATTTCTAAATGACCCCAAACATTTGAATGCCATTGTGTGTGTGTGTTACCTAGCTTGGGCGATAAACAATTGACCTATAACAAATTAAGTATAAATTGTGGTTTAATGTGAACAAGAATTTTTTTGGCTCTTTGTTAAAGGGACACTAAAGTAAAAATGAAACTTTCATGATTCAGATAGAGTATACAGTTTTAAGAAACTTTAAAATTTACTTCTAATATCAAATTTTGCACATTATTTTTATATACACACTTTCTGAGGCACCACAGGGTATCCGTATACTAGTCTGTGATTGGCTGATGGCTGTCACATGATACAGGGGGGGCCGGCAATTTTTTTTATTAGGCACTAGTTAATTATGCAATTCTACTGTATTTAGGGGCCCTTTCATTTATGTAAATGTGTCAGAGCAACCAACCTTTTTTCTTCTATTTTGTGAGAACATACTAATAAACAGATTTTAATTATTTTAGCTAACATTTTTGGCTCGAGAAAGATAAAATGTCCAGCCACTGTGGGAATATCTAAATTAATATTTCAAGACATACAAAATTGATATGCACATAACTATATTAGTGAAGGTCCCAAATGTTGATTAAATCTGTTATGTAACATAAAAAGAGCAGACAAATTATTATTAATTATCTATATTATTCCAATAGTCACAGATTTCTAAATTTGACCACCACTAGTTTTAGCCTATAATAAGGCATATCATACAGCTAAGCGTCAAGAATAGGGGCAAAAAAAATCATAAAAAGCAATAGATTTTCTCAAACATGATGATCTGTTCATATTTACAAACTCACCCATGACCCACAAGTTTTACAAATTTGACGTCTTTGCTTTGGCGGAAGCAGTTTTTGGGAGAAAAGTTTTACAGGCTGTGGTGCCCTCAGATTAGGGTCTGCTTTCTTTCGCCCTCCCATTTTTCATTCAGTGTCCTCTAGAGCTTGGGTATTTGTTCCCAGAAGTAATGAATGAAGCCGTGGACTCTCCTCCCCTTTAGATGAAAAACATAAATTATGCTTACCTGATAATTTTATTTCCATCGAGGGGAGGAGAGTCCACGGCTTCATTCATTACTTGTGGGAATTAAGAACATGGCATTAAATACCTCCCCCACTTCCCTCATCCCCTAGTCATTCTGCAGAGGGAACAAGGAACAGTAGGCAAAATATCAGGGTATAAATGGTGCCAGAAGAACAAAAACTAAATTTAGGTCCACACACCGGAGCAACGGGTGTGAGCCGTGGACTCTACTCCCCTCGATGGAAATAAAATTATCAGGTAAGCATAATTTATGTTTTCTATCTAAAGGGGAGGAGAGTCCACGGCTTCATTCATTACTTCTGGGAACAAATACCCAAGCTCTAGAGGACACTGAATGAAAAATGGGAGGGCAAAAGAAAGCGGACCCTAATCTGAGGGCACCACAGCCTGTAAAACTTTTCTCCCAAAGACTGCTTCGGCCGAAGCAAAGACGTCAAATTTGTAAAACTTTGTAAAGGTATGTAAGGAGCACCAGGTAGCCGCCTTACAAATCTGCTCCATAGAGGCCTTATTCTTGAAGGCCCAAGAAGAAGCCACAGCTCTAGTCGAATGAGCCGTGATCCTCTGAGGAGGCTTATGTCCTGCTGTTTCATAGGCTAAGCAAATCATGCTCCTCAACCAAAAGAACAAAGAAGTTGAAGAGGCTTTCTGCCCCTTGCGCTTCCCTGCATACACCACAAAAAGAGATGTAGATTGTCTGAAATCCTTTGTAGCCTGAAGATAAAACTTCAAGGCTCGAACCACGTCCAAATTATGAAGTAACCTCTCCTTAGGAGAAGAGGGGTTAGGACACAAAGGAGGAACTATTATTTCCTGATTGATGTTATGGTTAGATATATTTTTGGGAAGAAATCCCAAATCAGTGCGCAGAATAGCCTTATCAGCGTGAAAGACCAAATTAGGAGGCTCAAATTGCAAGGCCGCCAACTCAGAGACTCTGCAAGCCGATGCAATAGCCAACAGAAAGAGAACCTTCCAGGAAAGAAACTTAATGTCAATAGAGTGCATAGGTTCAAACGGAATCCTCTGCAATACCCTCAGAACCACTTTCAAGCTCCAGGGAGGAGCGGACTGTCTAAAAACAGGCCTGATTCTAGACAGAGCCTGAACAAAGTACTGAATATCAGGAAGCTCAGTGAGCCTCTTGTGCAACAAAACCTATAATGCTGAAATCTGTCCCTTCAAGGAATTGGCGGCAAGTCCCTTCTCCAAACTGTCCTGGAGAAAGGACAGAATCCTGGATACCTTAACCTTGTGCCAAGGAAATCCATGCTTCTCACACCAGGACAAGTAAGTCCTCCACACCTTATGACAGATGCAATGAGTGACCGGCTTCCTAGCCTGAACAATAGTATCAATCACTCTCTCAGAAAAACCTCTCTTGGCCAAGACTAAGCGTTCAATCTCCACGCAGTCAGCCTCACAGAATCTAGATTTTGATGTTGAAAGGGACCCTGTACCAACAGATCCTTGTGACAGGGTAATCTCCATGGATGAGAAGATGACATCCCCACCAGATCCGCAAACCACATCCTCCACGGCAACAACGGAGCAATCAGAATACCCAGAGCTTGCTCCTGCTTGATACGGGCCACTACATGAGGTAGAAGTGGCAACGGTGGAAAAATGTAAACTAGGTTGAACCCCCAAGGCACCGCTAAAGCATCTATCAGCTCTGCCTGGGGATCCCTGGACCGCGACCCATATCTGGGTAGCTTGCAATTGAGTCTGGATGCCATGAGGTCTATCTCCGGCGTCCCCCATCTGTGACAAATCTCTGCAAACACCTTGGGATGGAGAGACCATTCCCCCGGATGGAAGGATTGCCTGCTGGGCAAATCCGCTTCCCAGTTGAGCACATCCGGAATGTGGATTGCTGAGAGCGAGCAGTTGTGGGACTCATGTGTGCCCATTCCAATATCTGAGAAACCTCCCTCATTGCCAGGGAGCTTTTCTTCCCCCCCTGGTGGTTGATGTAAGCCACCAAGGTAATGTTGTCTGTCTGGAATCTGATGAAGCTGAACGACCCCAGTAGAGGCCACACCTTCAGAGCATTGTAGATCGCTCGGAGTTCCAGAATACTGATCAGGATGAGAGACTCCTCTCGAGACCATTTTCCCTGTGCCATCCTGACACCCCAAACAGCTCCCCATCCTGCCAGACTCACGTCCATGGTCACAATCTCCCAGAACGGTCTCGGGAAGGATGTCCCTTGGGACAGTTGTTCCGAATGGATCCACTAAGAGAGGGATTCCCTCGTCCGATCGTCCAAAGAAATCTGTTAAGATAGGTCTGTATGGTCGCCGTTCCACTGTCTCAACATGCATAACTGAAGAGGTCTGAGGTGGAACCTGGCAAATGGAATGACATTGATGATGGACATTATGAGCCCGATCACCTCCATACTCTGAGCCACCGAGGGACTGGAGGAAGACTGAAGGGCAAGACAGGTGGACACAATCTTCCTGTGTCGCTGACCTGAGAGAAATATCCTCATGGATATAAAATCTATTATTGTTCCCAGGAACTCCACCCTGTTGCTGGGAATCAGGGAGCTCTTTCCTGAGTTTATCTTCCAACCGTGGGATTGGAGCAAAAGAAGAAGGGCCCTCGAGTGATCCTCTGCAAGACTAATCAACGGCACCTGCACTAGGATGTCGTCCAGATAGGGCACCACAGTAATGGCACTGGATCTGGCTACTGCAAGTAGCGCCCCAGAACCTTTGTGAAGACTCTCAGTGCCATTGTGAGACAAAAGGGAAGGGCCACAAACTGGAAATGTTGGTCCAGAAATGCAAATCTCAGGAACCTGAAGTAATCCCTGTGGATTGGCACATGAAGGTAGGCATCCTTCAAGTCTATTGTCGTCATGAACTGACCCTCTTAAACTAGGGGCAGAATAGATCTGATTGTTTCCATTTTGAACAGTGGAACAGTTAGAAACTTGTTTAAATATTTTCAGAATCGGGTGGAACGTGCCCTCCTTCTATGGGACCATGAAAAGGTTTGAATAGTACCCTAGACCCCTTTCTGTTGGGGGTACTGGTACATTTACTCCGAGGGATGAGAGATCCCTCACACATTGTTGAAAGGTGTCTCTCTTTTCTGGTCTGGAAGACAGATTTGACAGGAGGAATCTGCCACTGGGCAGATGAGATCTGAGCCCTATCCTGTATCCTTGGGTGATAACCTCCAGAACCCAAGGGTCCTGAATGTCCTGCAACCAGGCTTCTGAGAAGAGAGATAATCTGCCCCCTACTTGGTCCGGAAACCAGTCACCCCTTCATGTTGACTTTGTTTCGGCGGGCTTCTTGATCTGCTTGGACTTATTCCAAGACTGAGCTGGCTTCCAAGTGCCCTTGAACTGACCCGCTTTTGCGGCGGGCTGTTGGCGTTGGACCTTGTCAGGGTGAAAGGGACAAAAAGTAGATCTCTTAGGCTTAACCTTCTAATCCTGTGGTAGGAAAGCACCCTTGCCTCCAGTAACTGTGGATATAATCGAGTCAAATCCTGGACCGAACAGAATCTTCCTCTGAAATGGAAGGAATTGCAGTCTAGACTTAGAAGTTATGTCCGCAGATCACGACTTTAGCCACAGAGCCCTGCAGGCTAATATGGAAAAACCTGACACCTTAGCATTCAGGTGAATAATCTGCATATTGGCATCACAAATAAAAGAATTAGCGACCCTCAAGGCCTTAATTCTCTCATGTAGCTCATCAAGGGGAGTCTCCCTCTCGACCATGTCAGATAGAGCTTCGCACCAATATGTTGCAGCACCGGCAACCGCAGCTACCAGAAGAAAAACAAACCCCATGTGTTGAAACATTTTTCTTAACATGTTCTCTAACTTTGTATCCATAGGCTCTTTAAATGACAAACTATCCTCGAGAGGAATCGTTGTCTGCTTCGCGAGCGTAGAAATAGCACCATCCACCTTAGGGACAGTCCCCCATAGCTCAAGCTGAGAGTCCGGAACGGGGAACAGCTTCTAAAAAGAAGAAGAAGAAGAAGGGGAAAATGAAGAACCTAATCTCTACCATTCATTCTTAATAATATTAGCCATCTTAACAGGAACCGGGAAGGTCTGAGGCACCACCCTGTCCTCATATACTTTATCAACCTTAGGAATCAAAGGTTCCTCAGGTAGTTTTGGTTCTGGAACCTTGAGGGTAGCAAGCACTTGCTTCAGCAAAAAGCGCAAATTTTCCATCCTAAACCTAAAGTCAGGCTCTTCTGGAGTCGGAGCTTTAGATGACATAGACTCCTACCCAAAAGTAACGTCCTCCAAAGAGTTGGAGTCATCCTCATCAGCGGATAATCTTTCCGAAATATCCATTGGACTAGATGACCCCTGGGTCAGATCGCCATATCTTACCTTACGATTGCGCTTAGCAGAACGTGATAAGGCATTAATAACCTTAGTCACCGCCATTTGCAGTTGATCCGCAAAATCTGGCAGCCAACGGATCTTTCCCGTAGGAGAAATAGTCGTGCCCTGGGGTGCTGCATGTGTAATCGGAGATGAATGTAGGGAATGCACCTCACGGGATGAAAAACCCTCAGAGGTGGACGACTCAGTAGTACTAGACATATTCTCTCTAGATGTCGTAACTTTATCAAGGCATGTGGAACAGAGTTGAGCAGGCGGATCTACTAGAACCTCCTTACAATAAACACAGGTACTAGACTTTGTTAGAGAGGGAGTACCCTCTAACGCGTCAGAGTCCTCCATAGCTTGTGCCCTTATTACAGACAAGATATACTATATATAAAATGGCACCATTATAACCTCCAATGGCCGGGGCACTCATCACCTCCTATGACCCGGACCACAGAAACCGTTACGTCTCCCATTGCCAGAGCCTCATCTCACACATATTGCTACAATGACACAATAAACAATATTATGTACAAACCTCCCCTGTTCAATAATTCCCCTACCAGGGATATTAACCCTTGATTCTATAAAGATAAAAGGTATCACACTGTGACCCTGTCTTCTGCGTTTTCATTACGTGTATAAAAAATGAAACAATCTTACCAGAATCTATGCTGTGGAACAGGAACACGGCCTCTCAAGTGTGACAGTGTAGTAGCGTCGCTCCTGACATGGATGGTTTCGCAGAAAGACTCTTCCTGCATCTCCGGACTCTATCATTCACCCAAGCTCTCACTGAGAGATTGACAGGACTACTTAAAACTCCAGTCCCATTTCGAAGTACTACCCTCCATAAGAGACTACTCAGAATCTTCCGACACTTCTCTGCCAACCTCCTGTGACGAAAGGCAAAGAATGACTGGGGGATGAGCGAAGTTGGGGAGGTATTTAAGCCTTTGGCTGGGGTGTCTTTGCCTCCTCCTGGTGGCCAGGTTCTTAATTCCCACAAGTAATGAATGAAGCCGTGGACTCTGCTCCACTTTAGATGGAATATAGCTATAATATCATACATATGTATTGTTATTTAAAGGGACATAGTAACCAAAATGATGAAACCCTTGAAAGTGATGCAGCATAGCGGTAAAAAGCTGACTAGAAAATATCACCTGAACATCTCTATATAAAAAGAAGATATTTTACTTCAAAATGTCCTAAGTATTCACACCCCATTGTAAATTACTTTAAGCAGCAAATCAGTATGTCTGTCCCGGTACTTGCAAGTGAGCGTGCCTCATGCACACATTTGTTATTTCCCTATTTAGATTAAGGAAGTTTACAATGAAATCTCATGAGATCACAGTAAAACAGTTCATCGCCTTAGCACTGCTGATGCTGATTGGCTGCTGTTAATTTCTTCCTTTTTTTACCTCTAGCTGGGCAGTAACTGAAAGATAACTTTTTACACAGCACTTACTCTGGCGAGCTGAGGAAATTGTGAGGTAAAATATCTTCCTTTTTTACATAGAGATGCTTAGGTGATATTTTCTAGTGAGCTTTTTACAGTTGTGCTGCATCACTTTCAAGTGATTAAGCATATAAGTATTATGTCCCTTTCACTACTTATAACTCTATCAAAGACCAAAAACAAATACTTACCGCTAAATGTCCAGCAAAAGACGTAAAGAGGAGAAGCAAGAAGAAGAAAAAAGAAATGCCATACGAGATACCCAGAGCTGCAGTTCTAAAATTAGAGAATTTAGAATATCATCAGCCGACACCCTTTAATAAAAATGTACTATTGAGCAAAACATTAAAAG
Organism: Bombina bombina; assembly: GCF_027579735.1. Lineage (NCBI taxonomy): Eukaryota > Metazoa > Chordata > Amphibia > Anura > Bombinatoridae > Bombina > Bombina bombina. The sequence continues at coordinate 507,970,893 of NC_069500.1, forward strand.
TCACAGTTAGTAACCAATGCACCAATATCACACCCATACACACAGACTAGTACAGATGGTATATATTATAACATTCAGTTGTGATGAGTGAATATTAGAGTAAATCTTTCAATGTAACATTTCACTGAGTAGCACATCTGCACATTCAAACAAATTAGATGACTTTTTTTCTACAGTAATCTTCAGTACACAAGTGTTTCCACTGTAGTGTCTGGGTAAATATATGCAAATGAGTTTTACAAAGTTGACTTTATGTTTGTAAAATCTAGGTAAATATAAGCTCTTGCCAGTACAATGCTGCTTAAAGGGACAGTCTACTTGAAAAGTTGTATTGTTTAAAAAGATGATAATCCCTTTATTACCCATTACCCAGTTTTGCATAACTAACATACGGCTAAATTACGAGTTTTGCGGTACAGCTATACCGCTGAAAAATTGTCCATTGCACGTGGAATGGCCGGGAACGCATATTACGAGTTGCGGCGGTATATTTATACCGCAAGCATTTTAGCCTGTAAAGCAACGTCCATTCCGCACTCAAAAAAATTACGTTTGAGTGTGGGATTTCTATAGCGTTGGTATTACAGGTTGTGCGTTCAGGCTAAAAAGCTTGCGTTATAGCCTAATACGACACGATTCATACCACCATCTGAGAGCAGTAGTTGTATAACTAAACTGTTACAAAGTACACTAACACCCATAAACTACCTATTAACCCCTAAACCGCCACACTCCTGCATCGCAAATACTATATTAAAACGTATTAACCCCTAAACTGCTGCCCACCCACATCGAGACTATTAAATAAAGTTATTTACCCCTAATCTTCGGCTCACCCACATCGCCGACACTATTTAAATATATTAACCCCTAAACCAACGCTCCCCGACATCGCCACCACTAAATAAACCTATTAACCAATAAACCTCTGGCCCCCCACATCGCCGCCACTAAATAAACCTATTAACCCCTAAACTGCCAGCCCCCCCATCGTAACTACTAAATTAAACCTATTAACCCCTAAACTACCGGCCCCCCACATCGCAAAACACAAAATTGAACTATTAACCCCTAAACCTAACACCCCTAACTTTAAATTAAAATTACAATATAACTATCTTAAAATAAATAAAAAAAACTTACCTATGAAATAAAAAAAAAACTAAGTTGAAAGTATAAATTAACCTAATATTACTATTCTAATAAAATAAAAAAAATTACCAATTAAAAAATTACAAATTTTAAAAAACCTAACATTAGAATTTTTTTTTAAAAAAAATCTAAAATTACAAAAAATATTAAACACTAAATTATGAAAAATAAAAAACACTAACAGGGGGGCCGGGGCCTACAGCTATTGCGGAAGGTCTTGCTCTAGAGGAGCTCCTGATTTTCACCGGGTTCTACAAAGTATTTTCTATCCAAATCTAGATTTATTGACAGAGTTTTGCACTGCAGGCTCTTGGGAGACCCTGGGAGAGTTTGTGAGAATATCTCGTGAGATTGATGCTTCCTATGCTCCTTAGCTAAGAGACGTGGGGACGGACCGCATGGCCTGCACTAGGCCTCTGTTCACCTGCACCTCTAGGGCTGCTGCACATTCCCCCCCCAGGAATTGAACGAGCCTGGGTTATAAGTAGTGAATAGTGCTACTCTACATATTTCTTCCCACCACCCTATTATCACATTGGGTCTATTAGCATAATTTTTATATATTTTACCATGGAGGACATTTCGCAGACACTGCAGATCATATTTACAGACTTTAAAATTGCAATGATTGAGGCCTTGGATGATATTTTACAGTGTCCCAGGGCTAAGAAGACGCCACACAGAAGTGCTGAGACAAGAGATCTTTATTGGCAAACTCTCCCAACACGCATATTTACAATTTTGGAGCGGAGGGAGCAAGAACCGTGTGAGCCACTACTAGCGAGTCACTTGTCTGTTTGGAAGGCAGTCACAGAAGAAGCACTTAGATGGGGCTCTGAATCAGAGTCAGAAGCTATTACAGCTCCCGTAGTGAAGCCTCAATATCAAGAGAAGGAGGAGATGCTGGGCACGCCTACACTGTGTAATGCTCCTACTGCACAAGACTTTGAATATACCGGGCGTGAGTACCTTGAGATACTGGAGGCACCGGAAGACAACACAGCCGCGACAGCTGCTACTCAACTTGTAGCAGAGGAGGCTGGTAAGCAGGGCATGTTCAGCCCTAGTAAATCCCCACATGGCTCTAACATTTACCTCGAGATCTATGTCCCGCGACCTACCGGCTCTGGGGTGAGAGCGGAAAATCCCTGTCCCACAGAACAGATACCTTCATGGTGGCTGGACTGCCGTACAGGGATGCAAAAGATTAAATCAGGAGTAGGCTAGATGATCCTATGGTAACGCATAGCGATGGGAAACTTCTCTATGCGAACATTTGACTATTCTTTTATAGGTTATTTTTCTGAGTTTGACAAGTTACCATAGTAGGACTCCACCAAGATCTCTTATATGAGATTGTACTAACATACTTGGGGTCATTATGTCGTTTGATGTTTATATACTGTAGGGTAACGAGTGAGTTAAAAAGTTACTGCTTTATGTACTCATACTATTAACTGGATAGTGCTGATGTTAATATCTATATTGGAATGTTAGCCCTATATTTTTGCCATATACTGCTCTCCATTACTTTTCTTTTTTTTTTTTTGCCTGTTTCTGCTCCACTACCTGAGTATACATGAGTTATTTTTGGGATCACTGACTTATATATCTTAACAAATCTGTATGTGTCAGTAACAACTATATGCATGTTAAATCTTTTGTAGCTCAGTTTTATATTGTTATAGGATGCTTCAGATATCCCGACATTAATGTTATATCCTGTTTCCAGGTTAAGATTTCTTGAGCCTTTCTATAAGTGCAAATTGTGGCTCTGTATGAAACATGCTAAGATAAATTATATCTCCTATGGGAGTGAGCTGGTACTTAACCATTTAAATACACTTGATTGTGTAAAAGCATCCAATAGTTGACATTTAATGTTTAATTTTTTAAAGTTAGTCCCTTCTTACATAGTCATAACTTATATTATATGTCTGAACCACAGAAAGGTTGCATAAAAAAAAAAAAAAAAATGAGGTTAGCATAGTGAGATCCAAGAGTGGTCTCTCCATTCCATTATGCCTTCCCTTACTACTAGATATGTTTCCTTATTTAAGGCCCAAGAGCGGCCTATTAGTATTGTTATGGAAGGTTTCCTTATGAATAGGCGTTATGTATTTAATTTTGCAATCCATTACTGTTTTTTTGTTTGTTGTTTTTTTATTTTTCTATGTCATTGGTGAGTTGTGCAAAATGTTAACTTTACTGTTATGGAACCAAGCTGGACTGTACATCTTACCTTCTGTACTGAATGACAATTTCATTTGTGTTTATACTGTTTGTATGCCTAACTTAAGAACCTCAATAAAAATTAATAAAAAAAAACAAAAAAAAAAACACTAACGGCTAGATTTAGAGTTCTGCGTTAGCCGTCAAAAGCAGCGTTAAGGGGTCCTAACGCTGCTTTTGGCCGCCCGCTGGTATTTAGAGTAAGCCAGGAAAGGGTCTAACGTTCACTTCCTTACCGCGACTCCAGGCTACCGCAGATCCCCTTACGCCAATTGCGTATCCTATCTTTTCTATGGGATCTGCCTAACGCTGGTATTTGGAGTCTTGGAGGAAGTGAGCGGTAGACCCTCTAACGACAAGACTCCTACCGCCAAAAAAAGTCAGTTGTTAAGAGCTTTATGGTCTAACGCTGGAATATAAAGCTCTTAACTACTGTGCTATAAAGTACACTAACGCCCATAAACTACCTATGTAACCCTAAACCGAGGCCCCCCCCCACATCGCAAACACTATAATAAAATTTGTAACCCCTAATCTGCCGACCGGATACCGCCGCCACCTACATTATACCTATGAACCCCTAATCTGCTGCCCCTAACATCGCCGACACCTAGATTATATTTATTAACCCCTAATCTGCCCCCCCCCAACGTCGCCGCTACCTAACTACAAGTATTAACCCCTAATCTGCCGACCGGACGTCGCCGCCACTATAATAAATGTATTAACCCCTAAACCGCCGCACTCCCGCCTCGCAAACACTATAATAAATATTATTAACCCCTAATCTGCCCTCCCTAACATCGCCACCACCTACCTACAATTATTAACCCCTAATCTCCCGCCCGCAACGTCGCCGCTACTATAATAAAGTTATTAACCCCTAAACCTAAGTCTAACCCTAACCCTAACACCCCCTAACATAAATATAATTTAAATTAAACAAAATAATATTCCTATTATTAAATAAATTAATCCTATTTAAAACTAAATACTTACCTATAAAATAAACACTAATATAGCTACAATATAACTAATAATTACATTGTATCTATTTTAGGATTTATATTTATTTTACAGGCAACTTTGAATTTACTTTAACTAGGTACAATAGCTATTAAATAGTTATTAACTATTTAATAGCTACCTAGTTAAAATAATTACAAAATTACCTGTAAAATAAATCCTAACCTAAGTTACAATTACACCTAACACTACACTATCATTAAATTAATTAAATAAATTACCTACAATTAGCTAAACTAAAATACAATTAAAGGGACAGTAAACATTAAAAATAATGTTTTTTAATTCTGCACATAGTGCAGAATTATATAACATTATTTAGGTGCTATAGCTATAAATGCGTTTTTTACCTTTTAATTTGTTAAAAATATGGCGCTTTTACAGACCCACTCTCTGCTCTCTGCTGAGCGGGTCTGTTATATTTAGTCAGCGCATCGGGCCAGCTGTATAGTCACAGCCCGGCCCGACCGCGCCATAGCACTAAGTGCAGCTCGCTCCGTCACAGGAGCGAGCTGCACTTAGTCTTATGGCGCGGTCGGGCCGGGCTGTGACTATACAGCTGGCCCGATGCGCTGACTAAATATATAACATTATTTTTAAGGTTTACTGTCCCTTTAAATAAACTAATCTATAATACAAAAAACAAACACTAAATTACAAAAATTAAAAAAATATTACAAGAATTTTAATCTAATTACACCTAATCTAAGCCCCCTAATAAAATAAAAAAGCCCCCCAAAATAAAAAAATTCCCTACCCTATTCTAAATTACAAAAGTAATCAGCTCTATTACCAGCCCTTAAAAGGGCTTTTTGCGGGGCATTGCCCCAAAGTAATCAGCTCTTTTACCTGTAAAAAAAAATACAATACCCCCCCAACATTACAACCCACCACCCACATACCCCTATTGTAACCCACCCAAACCCCCCTTAAAAAAAACCTATCACTAACCCCCTGAAGATCTCCCTACCTTGAGTTGTCTTCACTCAGCCGAGCCGAAGTCTTCATCCAATCCGAGCGATGTGGTCCTCCATCCGGTAGAAGTCTTGATCCATGCGGCAAAGAAGAGGTCTTCCATCCGGGCGAAGTCTTCATCCAAGCGGCAAAGAAGAGGTCTTCCATCCGGGCGATGTCTTCTTCCAAGCGGCATCTTCTATCTTCTGTCTTCCGGATCCATCTTCATCCCACCGATGCGGAACATCCTCCTTCCCTGACGGACTAACGACGAATGAAGGTTAGTTTAAGGGACGTCATCCAAGATGGCGTCCCTTGAATTCCGATTGGCTGATAGGATTCTATAAACCAATCGGAATTAAGGTAGGAAAAATATGATTGGCTGACTCAATCAGCCAATCAGATTGAAGTTCAATACGATTGGCTGATCCAATCAGCCAATCAGATTGAGCTTGCATTCTATTGGCTGTTCCGATCAGCCAATAGAATGCAAGCTCAATCTGATTGGCTGTTTGAATCAGCCAATCAGATTTTTCCTACCTTAATTCCGTTTGGCTGATAGAATCCTATCAGCCAATCGGAATTCGAGGGACGCCATCTTTGATGACGTCCCTTAAACAAACCTTCATTCGTCGTTAGTCCGTCGGGGAAGGAGGATGTTCAGCGTCGGAGGGATGAAGATGGATCCGGAAGTCAGAAGATAGAAGATACCGCTTGGAAGAAGACATCTCCCGGATGGAAGACCTCTTCTTTTCCACTTGGATCAAGACTTCACCCGGATGGAGGACCTCTTCTTTGCCGCTTGGATCAAGACTTCTACCGGATGGAGGACCTCTTCTTTGCCGCTTGGATCAAGACTTCTACCGGATGGAGGACCACATCGCCCGGATTGGATGAAGACTTCGGCTCGGCTGAGTGAAGACGACTCAAGGTAGGGAGATCTTCAGGGGGTTAGTGATAGTTTTTTTTAAGGGGGGTTTGGGTGGGTTAGAATAGGGGTATGTGGGTGGTGGGTTGTAATGTTGGGGGGGTATTGTATTTTTTTTAAAGGTAAAAGAGCTGATTACTTTGGGGCAATGCCCCGCAAAAAGCCCTTTTAAGGGCTGGTAATAGAGCTGATTACTTTTGTAATTTAGAATAGGGTAGGGAATTTTTTTTATTTTGGGGGGCTTTTTTATTTTATTAGGGGGCTTAGATTAGGTGTAATTAGATTAAAATTCTTGTAATATTTTTTGTAATTTAGCGTTTGCTCTTTTGTATTATAGATTAGTTTATTTAATTGTATTTTAGTTTAGCTAATTGTACTTAATTTATTTAATTAATTTAATGATAGTATAGTGTTAATTGTAACTTAGGTTAGGATTTATTTTACATGTAATTTTGTATTTATTTTAGCTAGGTAGCTATTAAATAGTTAATAACTATTTAATAGCTATTGTACCTAGTTAAAATAAATACAAAGTTGCCTGTAAAATAAATATAAATCCTAAAATAGATACAATGTAATTATAATTTATATTGTAGCTATATTAGGGTTTATTTTATAGGTAAGTATTTAGTTTTAAATATGAATAATTTATTTAATTATAGGAATATTATTTCGTTTAATTTAAATTATATTTATGTTAGGGAGGTGGTAGGGTTAGGGTTAGACTTTTAGGTTTAGGGGTTAATACATTTATTATAGTAGCGGCGACATTGCGGGTGGGAGATTAGGGGTTAATAATTGTAGGTAGGTGGCGGTGATGTTAGGGAGGGCAGATTAGGGGTTATTAAATATAATGTAGGGTTCGGTGATGTTAGGGACAGCAGATTAGGGGTTCATAGGGATAATGTAGGTGGCGGCGGTGTCCGGTCGGCAGATTAGGGGTTAATAATAAAATGCAGGTGTCAGCGATAGCGGGGGCGGCAGATTAGGGGTTAATAAGTGTAAGGTTAGGGGTGCTTAGACTCGGGGTACATGTTAGGGTGTTAGGTGCAGACTTAGAGAGTGTTTCCACATAGGAAACAATGGGGCTGCGTTAGGAGCTGAACGCTGCTTTTTTGCAGGTGTTAGGGTTTTTTTCAGCCCAAACTGCCCCATTGTTTCCTATGGGGATATCGTGCACGAGCACGTTTTTCCAGCTCACGGCTACCGTAGGCAACGCTGGTATTGAGGGTTGAAGGGAAGCTAAATTCTGCTCAACGCTCCCTTTTCTGAGCCTAACGCAGCCACTCAGACAACTCTAAATACCAACGTTGTCTTAAGGGTGTGCTGGGAAAAAAGCAGCGTTAGCTACGCAGGTCTTTACCGACAAAACTCTAAATCTAGCCGTAAGATTACAAAAAATATTCAATGAAATTATCAAAAATAAAAACAACTACACCTAATCTAATAACCCTATAAAAATAAAAAATCCCCGCCCAAATAAAAACACCCCCTAACCTACAATAAACTACCAATAACTCTTAAAAGGGATTTTTAAGAGCATTGCCCTAAGCTAAACAGCTCTTTTACCTGTAAAAATCACCACCCAACCAACCCCCCAAAATAAAAAACCTAACTCTAAAGAAAAAATAAGCTACCCATTGCCCCTAAAAAGGCATTCGTATGGGCATTGCCCTTAAAAGGGCATTCAGCTCTTTTACACTTTGCCAAAAACCCTAATCTGAAAAAAACACCCCCAAAAATAAAAAAATACCTAACACTGACCCCAGAATATCTACTCACGGTTCCTGAAGTCCGGACATCCATCTCCATCCAGGCGGCGAGAAGTTTTCATCCAGGCGGCGACATCTTCATCCATCGCGGGGGCGTCTTCTACCTTCATTCTGACGGGATGGAGCTATCCTGGACCAGCGATGACATCCTGTGCAGAGCATCCTCTTCATACGGTCACCGCCGTATACTGAAGTTGAATGCAGGGTATCCATTTCAAAATGGCGTACCTTGCATTCCTATTGGCTGATTTGATTCTTCAAATTCAAATCAGCCAATAGGATGAGTGCTTCTGAAATCCTATTGGCTGTTCAAAACAGCCAATAGGATAAGAGCTACTGAAATCCTATTGGCTTATTAGACCGTATGACCGTATGAAGAGGACGCTCCGGGCAGGATGTCATCGCCGGTCCAGGATAGCTCCGCTCCGCGCCGCCGGGATGAAGATAGAAGAAGCCCCTGTGATGGATGAAGATGTCGCCGCCTGGATAAAGACTTCTCGGCACCTGGATGGAGATGGACGTCCAGACTTCAGGAACAGTGAGTAGATATTCTGGGGTTTGTGTTAGGTGTTTTTTTTTTATTTTTTGGGGTGGTTTTTTTTTTAGATTATGGCTTTGGGCAAAGTGTGAAAGAGCTGAATACCCTTTTAAGGGCAATGCCCATACAAATTCCCCTTTAGGGGCAATGGGTAGCTTAGTTTTTTTTTAGAGCTAGGTTTTTTATTTTGGGGGGTTGTTTGTGTGGTGGGTTTTACTGTTGAGGGGACTTTGTATATTTTTACAGGTAAAAGAGCTGTTTAACTTAGGGCAATGCCCTACAAAAGGCCATTTTAAGGGCTATTGGTAGTTTATTGTAGGTTAGGGAGTATTTTTATTTTGGGGGGCTTTTTATTTTTATAGGGCTATTAGATTAGGTGTAATTGTTTTTATTTTTGATCATTTTGTTTATTATTTTTCGTAATCTTAGTGTTTTTATTTTTCGTAATTTAGTGTTTATTATTTTTTGTAAGTTTAGATTTTTTTAGTAGTGTTAGGTTTTTTAAATTTGTAGTTTAGATTTATTAATTGGTAGGTTTTTTTTTTTTTTATTATTATTATAGTAATGTTAGGTTAATTTATAGTTTAAATTTAGTTTTTTTTTATTTCACAGATTAGTTTTTATTTATTTTAAGATAATTATATTGTTATTTTAATTTAACGTTAGGGAGGTGTTAGGTTTAGGGGTTAATAGTTTCATGTAGTGTTTTGAAATGTGGGGGGCCAGTGGTTTAGGGGTTTATAGGTTTATTTAGAGGTGGCAATGTCGGGGAGCGGCAGATTAGGGGTTAATAACTTTATTTAGTGGTGGCGATATCAGGGATCGGAGGATTAGGGGTTAATAGCTTTTATTAGTGTCGGTGATGTCAGGGAATGGCGGATTAGAGGTGTTTAGACTAGGGGTTTATGCTAAGGTGATAAAAGTAGATGAAGCGAGCGCCAAAAAGGCTAAGGCGTATACTTGCGCTAGGCCTACTGATTAATATCACCTACACCGTTTATGTTAAGGTGTTAGGTTTTAACGTAACTTTCTTTTCCCCATAGACTTCAGGTGTTAGAAAAAAACTTAACACTTTCTCCCCATTGATGTCTATGGGGGAAAGCGTGCAAGAGCACGTCAAAACAGCCCTCGGCTTTTGTGCGGTATGGAGCTTAACGCACCATAACGCACAGCACAAGGAGGCTTTTCAGTAACTCGTTATGGCGGCGCTATGGAAAGTGAAATAATGCAATTTTATTGGCGTTATTTTCGCACCCTGTTTAGCGCAGAACTCCTAATCCAGGTGATAGTTCATAGTTATATGGCACACATGAACTAGTGCAGTCTAGCTGTGAAAAACTGCCAAAATTCACTGCGATAAGAGGCGGCCTTCAAGGGCTTAACAATTAGCATATGAGCCTACCTAGGCTTAGTTTTCAACTAAGAATACCTAGAGAACAAAGCTAATGTGATGGTAAAAGTAAATTGGAAAGAAATTTGTTTAAAATTACATGCCCTATCAGAATCATGAAAGTTGATTTTTGCCTAGACTGTCCCTTTAAGATAGCTTTAAGCCTAGCAGGTATAGAGCAGCAAGAGAAGAGCACTAAGACAGAGGTGTTCTCAGCAGAAGGTGCATGTGGCTGGTTTCTGATTGCTGGTCAGGGTACATAAACCTGTCTCACTATAAATGCTGGTGAGTAATCCTCTGCTCCTAGAGAAACACTCTGTGCGGATGATTACTGTACAATATGCACCTAATTTGTTTGTATGTGCAGCACAGTAAATTGTTTAATACAATTTTACTGACATTAGTGAGTTATTTTTCTTTCTCTGAGAGACAGCAAAAGAGAAAGTGCAGTGAGAAACAGAGAGAATAAAATAGTGAGGTCAAAAAGAAATAACGAAAAAGACTTACAGCCAAAAGGAGAGAAACAAAGACAGGAAAGAAGGAAGGAAAGGAAGACAGGAAGAAAGAAAGACAGGAAGAAATCAATGAAAAGAAAGAACAAAAGAGAAAGGAAGAAGAAAAAAAAGAAAGAATGAATGAATGAAAGAGGAAAGAGATTTTTTGTAAAGTAAACATTCTACATTTAAGAAGATGATAAAGCCATTAATGCTACAATGTTCCACTTACTTTGGGGATACCAGCATCTGAATAATGAAGTTGCAGGTGAAAATGAAGAAGCAACACGCTGTGTAATACTTAAAGGATGGTAGATCTGAAAGCCGGTACTATGGAAAATATTCAAATGAGCCATTTAGTATCAAATATGCCATAACCTTGTTTGTGTAACATCTATTATTGTACCATATAATTAGTATTCTTATAACTGCCAATAGGAACATGTATCCCGAACATATTGCATAGCATTACTATCATCATTCTTTTGTAGGCAAGGTTTAAAGAATTTCATTTGTGGTTCGTCTTTTTACACTTTCTATTGTATTAATTGCATCAGTATTATTCTATGATCTTATAATAACATACATTCAATGACAACTGTATAAGCTTAGATATAAATAGAACACAGCTGCAGTAACTTAAAGGGACAGTAAAGTCATAATTAGACATTCATGATGTAGACAGAACATACAATTTTAAACAACTTTCCAATTTACTTCTGTTCTTTCTATTGTTATCCTTTGCTAAAAGGTTTACCTAGGTAAGCACAGGAGCAGCAAAGAACCTAGGTTATAGCTGCTGATTGATGGCTGCATATATATATATATATATACCGAATGTCATTGGCTCACCCATGTGTTCAGTTAGAAACCAGTACTGCACTGCTGCTCCTTCAACAACTGATACTAAGAGAACGAAGCAAATTTGAAAATAGAAGTAAACTGGAAAGTTGTTTAAAATTGAATGTTCTACCTAAATCATGAAAGAAAAATGTTGTGTTTCCTGTGCCTTTAATATTTACAGGATGCATAGTAAGGTAATTGTACAACCAATAGAGCTCTAAGATTATTGTTGATAGGTACTGGTTTAGTGAAGTAATAACACGGAAATGGAAATGAACTATCCAATCAATTATTCCAACTTTTAAAGACAATAACTTGTCATAGCATGAGCGGCTTAGCTCAACTTACCTCTTTCTCTATGGATTTGTCATGGAAATACAGTGTGATCCAGTTAAGATCTTTAGATCTCTTCCATTGCCTAAAAATGCATAAATATATAATGATTAGGTAGTTAGTTTTGTAAAATAGAAGAATAAAAAGTGGGTGGAATCTTAACATTTGATACCTCTGTGAGTTGAGTTCCTCTAAAATCTGAAAGATGCTTTCATTCAATGACTCATTGGTGTCTTTGGGAGAGCGAATCCTAATAAGAATAAGAGAAAGAAAGAATTAATAAGGAAAAAAAAAATGAGAGAGGCTGTAGGGGACAATAATTCGATAGAGGGTCAGGAAGATGGCAAAGCATAGAGAGAAGGAACATACAAGAAGACTTTTCAGAAGACAACATGACTAAGGGTATATTCTCACAGGAAGTTGTGATGACATCACAAACATAGAAGTGCCACAGGACAGGTAAGCCATACAAAAAAGATTAGTAGATCCTTTAAGGAGTCATTGACATCACAAGTACAAGCAGGAAGCACAGAGTAGGAAGACACAAGAAGAGGATCCCTGTCCCTACTTGTCTTGACTCCAGTTTTGGGGAAGTTGAGACATCTGAAGATCCTATACAAAGGACATAAATGAATAAGATAAGAAAATAAGTCAGGAGTGATACAAAATTAATGATAATCAAATCAGGGAGATTTTACCAGAATAAAAATCCATTAGGTAATATTCAGGATGTGATGCTGAGAGGGTGCAGACTGAATTATTAAAACATACTTTACTTCTATAAAACAGACTTGACAATTATCTAATTTCAGTACAATGTCATTTAAATACTAAATTAATTGTAGGGACGTTTTTCTCATTCACTAAGGTCTAGACTACAAGTAGAGTGCAATAAAAATTAAGGGTACGTTATCCTTTATGAAACCTTGCGTAAAAAAGGTTTACAGAAGAATCTTAACATTGCCAAGATTTTTTAGTGCACCCTATAATTTTTATGGGAAGTGTATGGAGTGCTAATAGCGCTCATATACAAGTGGTGCATTAAATGGACAGTCTACTCCAGAATTATTATTGTTTAAAAAGATAGATATTCCCTTTATTACCCATTCCCCAGTTTTGCACAACTGACACTGTTAGTTTAATGTACTTTTTACCTCTGTGATTATCTTGTATCTAAGCCTCTACAGACTGTCCCCTTATTTCAGTTCTTTTGACAAACTTGCATTTTAGCCAATCAGTGCCCTCTCATATATAACTCAACACGTGTGAGCACATTATCTATTGGGCACACCTGAACTAACGCCCTCTAGCTGTGAAAACTGTCAAATGCATTCAGATAAGACCTGGCCTTCAAAGGCTTAGAAATTAGCATATGAGCCTATCTAGGTTTAGCTTTCAACAAAAAATAATAACAGAACAAAGCCAACTTGATGATAAAAGAAAATTGGAAAGTTCTTAAAAATTACATGTCCTATCTGAATTATAAAAGTTTAATTTTTGACTAGACTGTCCCTTTAAGTGTTGCACGATATAGCATTGGAAAATGTAGCACTTTTGTAGACCTGAACTGAAGCGTTCATTTTTTAAAGTATGCATAATAAAAGCACATTAAATATAAGTGAAAAATATGTTTATATATATATTTTAACATATTAATTGCAAAATAAAAGTTTATTACTGATTTTTTAAATGGAAATTGTATATGATCAGGTGCTGCACAGTGTTTGTATTTAAAAAAAAAACAAAAAAACTATATAACTCCACACTGCCTGAGCAGAGGCTTAGCACATTGTCAGCTTAGTACACCTTTGACGATAGCCATATTATGAGCAATATTACAAGTAGCGCGGGAAATCATTTCCGAAAACACAGTGCGTACTATGGCCTCTATTTATCAAGCTGTCAACTTACCTGCATTCGACGGCACCAATACGCTCGCCTAAGATCGCCTAACATCGCTGCTGCAGACCTGAATATGTTCTCCAAAGTTACCAAAAAAGCTGTCAAAAAGCTGCGCACCAAGTGCGGGGTGATGAGCAGCAGACTGTTGTTAACTAACAGTCATCGATCTCGCTGCTCTTCGGCTTTTTCACAGCTTTATTTGTACCCTGTCACTAAGCACCCACACTATACTACACTGTTTTACCCCCTAATCCGCCGCTCCCGGAGCCTGCCGCAACTTTAATAAATATATTAACCCCTAAACCGCCACTCCTGGAGCCCGTCGCAACTCTAATAAATGTATTAACCCCTAAACTGCCGTTCCCGGTGCCCGCCGCAACTAAATAAAGTTTTTAACCCCTAAACGGACGCTCACGGAGCCCACCGCCACCTACATTATACTTATTAACCCCTAATCTGCCCCCCCTACACCACTGCCACTATATTAAATGTATTAACCCCTAATCTGCCCCCCCCACACCGCCGCCACTATATTAAATTTATTAACCCCTAATCTGCCCCCACCTACACCGCCGCCACTATATTAAATTTATTAACCCCTAAACCTAAGTCTAACCCTAACACTCCCTAACTTAAATATAATTTAAATAAATCTAAATAAAATTACTATAATTAACTAAATTATTCCTATTTAAAACTAAATACTTACCTATAAAATAAACCCTAAAATAGCTACAATATAACTAATAGTTACAGTGTAGCTATTTTAGGATTTATTTTTATTTTACAGGCAAGTTTGTATTTAATAGTTATTAACTATTTAATAACTACCTAGATAAAATAAAGACAAATTTACCTGTAAAATAAAACCTAACCTAAATTACAATTACACCTAACACTACACTATAATTAAATTAATTCCCTAAATTAACTACAATTAAATACAATTATCTAAAGTACGAAAAAAAAACCCCACTAAATTTCAGAAAATAATAAAATAATTACAAGTTTTTTAAACTAATTACACCTAATCTAATCCCCCTAATATAATAAAATAATATAAAAAAGCCCCCCAAAATAATAAAAAGCCCTACCCTATACAAAATTACAAATAGCCCTTAAAAGGGCCTTTTGCGGGGCATTGCCCCAAAGTAATCAGCTCTTTTACCTGTAAAAAAAAAGTACAATACCCCCCAACATTAAAACCCACCACCCACAAAACCAACCCTACTCTAAAACCCACCCAATCCCCCATTAAAAAAACCTAACACTAAGCCCTTGAAGATCCCCCTACCTTGAGAAGTCTTCACCCAACCGGGCCGAAGTCCTCAACGAAGCCGGGCGAAGTGGTCCTCCAGACGGGCAGAAGTCTTCATCCAAGCTGGGCAGAAGAGGTCCTCCAGGCGGGCAGAAGTCTTCATCCAGACGGCATCTTCTATCTTTATCCATCCGGCGCAGAGCGGCTCCATCTCCATCTTCAAGACATCCGACGCGGAGCATACTTCCTGGCCGACGACTACCCAATGAATGAAGGTTCCTTTAAGTGACGTCATCCAAGATGGCATCCCTTCAATTCCGATTGGCTGATAGAATTCTATCAGCCAATCGGAATTAAGGTAGAAAAAAACCTATTGGTTGATGCAATCAGCCAATAGGATTGAGCTCGCATTCTATAGGATTACCATAGGAATCAATGGGATATTGGGCAGCAGAGAATATAAGCTTTCACTGCTTTCAGACTCCCATTGATTCCTATGGCATCTGCTGCCTCCAGGTCGGCAGATTGAAAACCAGGTACGCTGGGCCGGAAAAGTTTGTTAACTAGCAAAAGTAGTCAGATTGTGCCGAACTTGCATTCAGAACATCTGGAGTGACATAAGCATCGATCTGTGTCGGACTGAGTCCGGCGGAACGTATGTTACGTCACTAAATTCTACTTTTAACGGTCTGTAGGGTTTGATAACTAAGGCGAATCAGGCTCGCCACAAATACGCTGCAGAATTCCAGCGTATTTGCGGTTGACAGCTTGATAAATAGAGGCCTATGGGTTTATCGCATTTGGGGTTGCGCAGCAATTACAAGTTGCAAAATAACCTAATTTGCACGCACATTAAGCCACGTAATGCAAACCGTGAAATTGTGTGCACGTTGACGTATCCCCCATAGAAGTCAATGGAGAAGACAAATAGAAAAACTATTATGTTGCGCAAAGCCCATGATGTATTCTCATTGAAAAGTGTACATGAAAATGTGAATATTTCATATTGCGGAAATGTTTTTGCAACGGAATATGTTCTATTTATTTCTAAATAAATATTTCTCTATATATTTAATGATATTTGGACTGATATATATATATATTTATTGCAAGATCTATATGCAAGTATCGCATTGAAAATACATCTGAGATATTGTTTAATGTGTATAAGCGGAAAACTCATAATGCGCTACTTGTGAGGGATTTAGCAAACCCACACTATCCAACATGCAGACGTTAGTGCAAACTAGATTTTTGCTGTCCTGGGCCTGTCTCTGCTGTGATCTCACTAAAAATAGCGATATCGCACTGTTTCTGCATGCCCCACCAGTGGGGTAGTGCAGAAATAGATGGGCAGGGTTACTGATGCAGAGAGGAGTTGCAGGCGACTCTGGGGAAAACCCCCCCCCCCACTAAGAGCAACAGGGAGGGGGAAGGAGGGAGTGTGAGAATCCTGGTTATAATGCTGAGTGATGGGAATAGGAGGGTGGAAGTCAATCTAGGGGGTAGGGTATTGAGGGGGGGGCAGCTACACTACAGAAAAAAATGTTTTTTTTGGGGGGGTTAAATGCCTAATTTGCAGCAAACTGGGTACTGGCAGACAGCTGCCAGTACCTAAGATGGCCAGGGCCGTCTTTAACACAGGACAAAAGGGGCAGCTGTCCAGGGCTGTCATATAGTGAACCTCTTGCACTGTACCTTTAATTGTGGTTGCCTAGCTTCCTTTATAAGGAGCTTAGTTCTTTCCTTCATTGCTTGTAATTGAGTTTCCTTACTGTTTGGGATTCTACCAAGCCTCCTCCTACTGGTTCTTCCTGTGATACAGAATTCTGACAGCTTACGCTGTCTCAGGATTGCTCTGCCTCAGTACCGCCTCCCTCTGTGAACGGACTTCGCGCTCAAACACACTAGTGCCGCTGCTGCAGCCTGAGGCTCCTCTCCCTCTCTTCACAGCGTGTAAGTACTTACCGCTTTGGATAAACAACTATTCAACTTGTTCTGCCTAAAGTACTTTTGTTGCAATATTGTACATAAACTTTTATAAGGATAAGAAGTTAACAATTTCTACCGGAACTTTTACCAAGTTATTCAATTGTACTTATACTGTTCACTAGCTGATGCAGTGCATTCATATATGATAATATTATCTATAGGAAAGTTTCTATCACCCCAAAGAGTTTCCTTAATAGTCATATTTTGCCAATCCTCATTACTTGATGACATTCCATACCTTAGTAAGTTATATTTAAATCCACACAGTAGTTTTGTGTTTGTAAAAGATAAACAACATACAACTACAAGGTGGTAAATTAAATTCTAGGTGAATCATATCACTAAACAGTATTTTTAGTTTAATGATTCATCTAGGAACAAATAAACTTTATTTACTGAAGAAGCATGAAAAGTACAAATTATTAATCTGCACATTTGGTCCTTTTATTAAGCAGATTCTGATTGAACTGTGACAAGGGCCCAGTCTTTGTTCTTTTGGTTCATACCAGACTGCTGATGTGACATGGGGAACACACACAGTCAGTCCTAATACTGTCACAGTCAAAAGTTCTCTGCTTATATTTATTTGTGAGAAACTGTGCCAGACCGTGCCGGTGTCATGTGACATGCCAAGCTATTGCCATGTGCTGTTTTAGATGTGCACTGTGCAGCACTGAATGCAAAGCCCTAACTCGGCATCCAGCCATTTCCCACTGCATCAGAAAAGGTCCTACTGGGGTTACCACTGTTAACAGGTAACTGCTCTGGTGGTGGGGATTGTTTCTGGATAGGGCTGACTGTAGGCGCATGCAGCAGAAAGCTGGAGCGGCAGGCACGTGAGGATTTGAGCATCATTGCAGCTGCACACACTGTGTGACTCATCTCACACTGTATCCATGCAGCCTTGGGCAGACAGCATCCAGTCTGCTGGTCCCCTTAGCCCTACTCTTTCTGCTGTGGCCCTAATATCAACTAACTGAAGTTTGTTAGGGGAACAGTGCCTTGTAAAAAGTTGTCAGTGGGAAGAATAAATTTGTACACACATGCCCCTCCCCATGCAGCAGTTTAGTGCAGGGTGAGAGGGAACTTGTTCCTAGCAAAGAAGGGACATATGCTGCTGTGGCTGATGTATAGTGTCATGCTGATACTTCACACATTAATGTAAGGTTTATTTTTATAGTTTTTGTTTTCTCTCTTTCTCAGATTTTACAGCTTCCCATAGTAGTTCTGCTGTTCCAGTCAGTAAATTTATATTTGTCTACACCTCCATGCTTCCTCCTCAGTCTTTACCCTGCTTTGCTACTGTTGGCTGCCCTAAATCTCTTTAACCAGCTAACCTCACACTAGAATCACATTCAAAAGCATATTAAATGAATCCACAGTAGAGGAATTGATATATTTATTTACTTATTAGTACTGCTTAGGTCCAGTTTCACATATTGCAATTTATTTCATTTTTTTAAAAATGATTAGCCCAGCAGTGGATGATCTACTGCTGGGCTAATAATTTTTTTTTTTTATACGTTGCTGAAGATGGCGGCAATTAGGTAGAGGGGGAGGGTTAGAGAGCTGGAGATCAGGGAGGTTGAGGGGTAAGGGCGGATCCTACACTGCAGAAAATATATATATATAAAAAAAATAATGAAAAAAAAGCCTTTTATTTTAATACTGCCAGACTTTCTGCCAGTACTTAAAGGGACACTGAACCCAATTTTTTTTTCTTTCGTGATTTAGATAGAGCATGCAATTTTAAGCAACTTTCTAATTTACTCCTATTATCAAATTTTCTTCATTCTCTTGGTATCTTTATTTGAAAAGCAAGAATGTAAGTTTAAATGCCGGACCATTTTTGGTGAACAACCCATTTTTGGGTTGTTCTTGCTGATTCGTGGAAAAATTTACCCACCAATAAACAAGTGCTGTCCAAGCTGTTTGTAAATAATTTCAGTGAGAAACCTAAAGTTTGTGAAAAAGTACATTTTTTTTTATTTGATCTCATTTGGCGGTCAAATGGTGGCATGAAATATACCACAATGTGCCTAGATCAATAGTTTGGGTTGTCTACTAAAAAAATATATATAGTTTTGATAGGTAAATATAAAAAAAAGCTCTATTTCTGTTTAAATGTAGTGATGACAAAAATGCTTAAAATGCTCTGGTCTTTTGGGTACGTTTTGTCTGAAATACCTGGTCCTTAAGGGGTTAACCTGTAAGAAATGTATATAAAGCTCTTACAGAATTGCTAAAAGTTGCATGATCCTCAGGAATCAGGCTGTCTCGATGGTTCAGATGGGCAAAAGGCTTGGCTGCCCCCCAAGATTCCAAATAGCGTGTCATACGGACAGAAGCCCTCATCTTGGGAATCTCAGAAGACTTAGTTGGCAAGATGTCTTCTTCTTCACCATCTGTGGCCTGAGGAGAAAAAGAACATGATTTTTAATAAAAAAGACTATATTTTTATATTTAAAGGGCCATTAGAGTAAAAAAAATGCATGCTTTAATTCATTAGAGCATTTAATATTAAGACTAGCGATCCTTTAATGCTTTGTTTTTAGCCCGACACATAACAGAAGTACCATTCAGGACCAACAGTTCACTACTAATCCCAAGCGGAAACTGCCACTGACCTAATCAGCAGTCCTAGTCACACAGTTGAGTCATGCAACAAGTGCTGCATACTGGATTAGTGGCAGTTTCCACAAGGGATCCGCAGTGCTCTGTCCCAAACAGTACTTCTACTATGTACTTAACCCCTTTGCAGGGGTTTAACACATAGAGGTGCAGGGTTGCTAGTCTTAAAGGGACAGTCTCCTCCAAAATATTTATTGTTTAAAAAGATAGATAATCCCTTTATTAACCATTCCCCAGTTTTGCATAACCAACACTGTTATATTAATACACTTTTTACAACTGTAATTACCTTGTATCTAAGCCTCTGCAGACTGCCCCCTTACCTCAGTTCTTTTGGCAGACTTGCATCTTAGCCAATCAGTGTTGACTCATAACTAATTACACGAAAGTGAGCATAATGTTATCTATATGACACACATAAAATAGCAATGTATAACTGTCAAAAACTGGCAAAATGCAGTGAGATAAGAGGTGGCCTTCAATGGCTTAGAAATTAGCATATGAGCTTACCTCGTTTTAGCTTTCAACAAATTATTCCAAGCGAACAAAGCAATTTTGACAATAAAAGTTAATTGGAAAGTTGTTTAAAATTGAATGCCCTATCTAAATCTTGAAAGTTTAATTTTGACTTGACTATCTATTTAAAATTGCATGCGTTGATGAATTAGTGCATGTCATTTTTTTTTTACTATAATGGCCCTTTAATGGTAAGAGTTAATCATTATATGTAATGATACAGCTCAGAATTTAAGTATATGCAACAGGTAATTTTATTTTTAAACATTTAAATATATTTTAGAGGTCTAACAGTAACAGTCAACAAAGTAATAAATATCTTGAATCTGTGTATTAATTAGAAACAAGGCATCCAAGAATAAGATATAAGGTAACATGACTGGTATCTGATGTGGTAAACAAGACTGCCGTGCATATTATTGTTATAGAAGCTTGCTAACAGATATCAGCTACTAGCTTGCCTCCTGCCTGCATGAGAAAAAAGGGAAGATATCTGTCAAACTGTGAATTTGATTGAAAACAGAGATCCTCTTCAATGTAAATATATTGAATGCCCTACCCCAGTCTGTTTAGATTGTAATATCATACTGATGCTTAGCATTATTTGTTTTAAATTTATTTATATATATATATATATATATATATATATATATATATATATATATATATATAATGAAGAAGGTAAATCCCACCAGGGGGAAAGAAAGTAGGAGACCCGGAGACAACAAACTTGAAGTTAATATCTTTTATTCAGCCAAATGGCCAAATGACAGGCGTAGGTACAGATAGATATATATGTAAAATAAAAGATGTATGTAGAGATGGCGCTGAGGATTCCTAGAAGAGTTAATTGGTGTAGTGTCAAAATGCAGCCCTAGAAAACTTATCAAATGTGATTAGTAACCCTATATACTAGTCACCTGATAGAGCTGGTTGTGTAAAAATAGTAAACGAAAGGGGAAAAGGGCAGATTGTGTTTCTAGTGGCGCAACACTCAAAATCTTATAATTACAAATAGATATCCTATATAAAGGATATAGATGACCTGTGAGGCCGATCTATAATTGGTATTAAAAGGTACTATAAAATGGATAAACCTTTACACATAAATCCAGTATACTGTATTACAAAAAAACTCCCGCTATGCATAAATCAACTGTTACTTAAAGTGCATGTAAAGTTTCATGAATGAGTGCCCGGTTTTTAAAAATACTTTTAAATACAGGGGCACTTTCATTCATGAAACTTTGCTTTGGAGGATTATTATTTTTTATTTTTTTTAAATACTTACATATTTCTTCGGCAAACACAGAACGCGATCCTCCACCTGCAGCTCCTCTGTACTTAGCACTTCAATGACGAAACCAGCTTCCTCCAATCACAGCGTGGCCTCACAAGATGGATGCTCTGGGATGCACACCATGATTGGAGGAAGCCGGTTTACTAAGGTAAGTACAGAGGAGCTGCGGGCAAAGGATCGCAGTCTGTGTTTGTTAAAGAAAAAGTTACAAATTTTTAAAAAACGCTGCAATGTAAAGTTTCATGAATGAAAGTGCCCCTGTTTTGAATAATATTTTTAAAAAACGGGCACTTATTCATGAAACTTTACATTCACTAATGCACACAAAGCTGCAATTTATTTTCAGGTACTTTTTATTTTAACACTCAAAAAGTGTATGTTTCTTTCATGGTTCGTTGGATGCGTTATGCAAAGGATACTATTCGGTTACATACAGCATAAACCAGTGGTTTTAACTGAAGTTGTGTTCAGGGCCCGGTAGTCATATATATGTGTATGCATGTATGTATATACATAAATACATACAGAAAGAGAAACAATCTGCCAGGAACAAACAACAGCTCAGTGACTTGTTCTATGTCCCAGTTACCACCTGGGAGTAGCTTATTTTATATTTATACACATAGGGTATAAACTATCCAACATAATAAGTGTTTTGATAAGATTATATCAAAACACCTATTATTTTTTATTCCAGTACCATCTAAATTACCTCAGCTACTAAACCAGATAATTGCTAAATGGTTACTCAAAATGAGGCAATTTTTCATATAATATCTTTTTGGAATACAAAGTTATGGTTCTACAAAAAGTAAACAGAAAAATGGTCAACAGCAAGATATCTAGCAATAGGGCATATTTCAAGCATTTTATTTCAACTTTATTTAGACTTGGAGCCAATGTCAATGGCAATTTTTTAAGTTGTTTTCAATTTTTTTTTCATTTTTCTTCTGTATCTTCAAATATAGTTAAGTGCAATGTCACCTTGAAGACACGTGGATTGTTGGTAGACGCAAGGCTTATTCTCCACTACTGTAATTTGGTTTAGTAACAAGACGTCTGCATGAAAGGAATGCTAATCCTAACCAATCCATCACAAAAGGATGGCACTATAGCAGTATCTCTGCAGGATTGCAGAAGTGAGTCTATACATCAGTGATTCACATTTTTGCTGTAAAACATGTCAAAGTTTATTGTGATAATGTGTATGAACAGCACCCCACGCACATTTAAACAGGGTTTCTACATCTCTAAATTCTTCAGGCTGACAAATCTTAATTTCGCATCAATGACCTGACGATCCTTTATATTATCAGCTGGGACTGACAGTGCACAACACTGACTTTTACTAACACTGCTATTACAATTAATCTGTTCCTTAGTGCACTGAGCCATTTTAATCATATGGCATCCCTGCAATAAAATGTGACATAGAATGTTGTACTTTGGTACTAAACGCTATTAATGTATTTATTGAAAAGAGGAAACAATTATTGGTACAGGAAACAATTTTGGATTCTGATTTAACAACCGATGGTAACTTTATCAAAGCTACATACTTGTGCAACAGTTCAGACAATTTACACCAAAATCAGACTTTACAAAAGATGTATGCTTTATGAGCTCCTTTATCTAATGATGATGTCCTGTCCTGATTTTCTCTTCCCTCTCCCTTTAAGATGAATGGATAAAAAATAATGCTAGGCCTAAAGTACATGGCAATAAATTAAAGAGTTATGGTGCCAGTATATTACACAGACTTTAGCCTGCTCAAGTATTGGTAGGCCAACAGGAAATTCCTTGTATCCTTGAAGAAATTAATCTTGAGGGCCAGTCCAGCCTTGGTGTAAGATGCTGGTGGTTTGACTTTTCACCACGTGCACCATCTAAAAACTGTGCTAATGACCCAGAACTAGTAAAATATTATGCTTTAATTGTCCACCTTACCTGTGCTACCTCTTCGGCTAAAAAAGATGCATTTAAAAATTGCTTATGCGGTATCCAAGCATATTATATGTAAGCATAATGTGGAAATGTAACTTAGGTTAAGAAGACACTGTGGGTCTGAGGATCGAAAGCTCGCCGGCATGGAGATAAATCACACAAAATCTTTGGGCGCTTTTTAAAACGTTGTATGTGTCCCTCCTTCACATCCAGAACCCTAAATAGCTAGATAAACGGCTATAAAAGGAAACACTTTCCTTTCTAAAATTCTTTGAAAGACCTCACAGTACTAACAAGATTTCTTAGATCATCTCGCCAGCTCATCGTGCCCTATGTGAGAGCTGTATTCTGTGCCATTTCATTTACATCATTACACTCAGCAGCAATCTGTTTAAAAGTCAAACATATATTAGTCCATACCCTATGGAGCATGCATTGGTTTATACACAAACAATGAAAAAAATCAATGCTTAGTATCTAAATGATGGGTCACTAATGTGAGGAAATGCATTGTTTGCACATCAATCTGTTGTTGGGCTCTTGCTCTTAGAGACAACAGCCAAATTGATTGCTGATGTCAGTTTGGCAGTATCCTGGTGATAATAATATTCCAAAGGTCTTTCCATATTGTTTCTGATTGAAAGACTCCTCTGTGACTACTGGCTACATCCCATGCATGTTTTTTTTTATGTTATACAGGTTACACTGGCCCAAGAGTTATCTAATATACAGTATATAAACCAATAGTTCCTTATCAGCTCCATATATCACCTCTCTATATAAGGCTCAAAATGCCCATTAAAAATAATTCTTGAAAAACTCTAATATTTAGAACTGCAGGTGAGTTACTTGATTTAACAACTTCTTACTTTGGGAATGAACAAAAGTGCATGTAACTCACTGTATTAATACAAGTCTCCCAATTAGTAAGGTTAAAGGGACATGATACCCAAAATATTTGTTTCGTGATTCAGATAGAGAATACAGTTTTAAACAACTTTCCAATATACTTTGATTATCTAATTTGCTTCATTCTTTTTTTATCCTTTGTTGAAGGGGCAGTGAGGCACCAATGGGAGCTAGCTAAACGCAAATGACAAAATGCATATATGTGCAGCCACCAATTAGCAGCTTTTGAGCCTACCTAGGCTATACTTTTCAACAAATTATACAAAGAGAATGATACAGATTTTATAATAGAAATGAATTTGAAAGTTATTTAAAATTGCATCCTCCGAATCATGAAAGAAAAAAAAAGTTTATTTTCCCTTTATTTACATTGTTTTGTCACTTTTCCTACAATTTTTGTATTGTTTTCTGAGTTAAAGAACCTAATGAAAGAGGCCCACACTTCATATAATGAGATTTAAATCCATATACAGTATATGTGACAGAAGCCATAAGCACCAGAATGCTTTGCTTTTTATGATACACAGCAATCAAGTTTTCTATAAAATACACAATACAGAAATCTAATGGGGGAATGTAAGTCACCTCACAATATCCTTTATTCATTTGTCATACTATTTTTTTTTTAATCCTCTCTGTGTCACTCAACAAATCTCACACAGCGTCAGCTCTCACGTAGAAGGGCTGCAGAGAAGTGCAACTGTAATGAAAAAAAAGGTGGGACGCATATGCAAAAATATGCATGTGCATATAGATGGTATAGAGGGAGCGGCAGAGGACAATCATTTGACCTGAGGGCAGAATGGGACCGCAGCAACCATGCATACGATTTGAGGGCTTTTGCATGCATATAACTGACATAAAGGGGCTACAGGGATCATGTATCTTCTGAGAATTATTCATGCATTGGGGTGCAAGGACTATCAATATAATCTGGGAAGTCACATGGGCATGCAGTTGGCATAACAGAACTATATTAGTACTGAAAGTAGACTCAGAAGCCATGCATCTTATGTGAAATAGATTTTGTAGAAAAGTTCCCTTACATTTTCAGCAGTGCTCACTCAATCTCAATCAGGCACTGTGCATAGGTAAAAAAAAATTGGGATGGTTACTCATACTACTTTATTTTTTTATTCCAGTAGATGTGTGTTTTATGGCTAGGTCTTGTGGGAGGACTCGAGTCCTCACGAGTAACTTTGATTGAAAAAATAAATACAATATAAACCAATTACGTTCAGACATTGCTGGTTTAGAAATGGGGGGGGGGGGGGGTCTGGCAGTAATTGAGTATTGCTGCCAGAACCCCTGCAAGTAATAATATAACTTCCTTTGATGTCACTTCCTGTAGCATAAAATATGCAATTTAGCATACACTAAATATAGTATAGGCGATAATCTGTGGTAGACAAATATACACTATATTACCATTTGAGACAATTGTAAGTATATTTATGTATAGTTATACAAAGCGAGTGTGTGTGTGTGTGTGATGTTGCTTTGTCAATCTAGTTTTCTAATGGGTATGAAAGCAGAATTCTGTGCTCATTGCTGTCTTTGTTACCAAAGTTTCAGTAAAAAAGGCTCTTTTGGCCAATGTAGGGGTTAACTACAAACGAAAGTGCAGTCATTTTATATATATATATATATATATATATATATATATATATACACACACAGTATGACACTGAAGAAATGACACTTTGCTACAATGTAAAGTAGTGAGTCTACAGTCTGTATAACAGTGTGAATTTGCTGTCCCCTCAAAATAATTCAACACACAGCCAATAATGTCTAAACCGTTGGCAACAAAAGTGAGTACACCCCTAAGTGGAAATGTCCAAATTGGGCCGAATTAGCCATTTTCCGTCCATGGTGTCATGTGACTCGTTAGTGTTACAATGTCTCAGGTGTGAATGGGGAGCAGAGTGTGTTAAATTTGGTGTTATCGCTCTCACACTCTCTCAAACTGGTCACTGTAAGTTCAACATGGCACCTGATGGCAAAGAACTCTCTGAGGATCTGAAAAAAAGATTTTTTGCTCTACATAAAGATGGCCTAGGCTATAAGAAGATTGCTAAGACCCTGAAACTGAGCTGCAGCATGGTGCCCAAGACAATGCAGCGGTCTTACAGGACAGGTTCCACTCAGAACAGGCCTCGCCATGGTCAACCAAAGAAGTTGAGTGCACATGCTCAGCGTCATATACAGAGGTTGTCTTTAAGAAATAGACATATGTGTGCTGCCAGCATTGCTGCAGAGGTTGAAGGGGTGTGGGGTCAGCCTGTCAGTGCTCAGACCATATGCCACACACTGCATCAAATTGGTCTGCATGGCTGTCATCCCAGAAGGAAGCCTCTTCTAAAGATGATGCACAAGAAAGCACAAGAACCATGTCCTTTGGTCTGATGAGACCAAGATTAACTTATTTGGTTAGATGGTGTCAAGCGTGTGTGGCAGCAACCAGGTGAGGAGTACAAAGACAAGGGTGTCTTGCCTACAGTCAAGCATGGTGGTGGGAGTGTCATGGTCTGGGCCTGCATGAGAGCTGCCGGCACTGGGGAGCTACAGTTTACTGAGGGAACCATGAATGCAACACGTACTGTGACATACTGAAGCAGTGCATAATCCCCTTCCTTTGGAGACTGGGCCGCAGGGCAGTATTCCAACATGATAACGACCCCAAACACACCTCCAAGATGACCACTGCCTTGCTAGAGAAGCTGAGGGTAAAGGTGATGGACTGGCCAAGCATGTCTCCAGACCTAAACCCTATTGAGCATCTGTGGGGCATCCTCAAACGGAAGGTGGGGGAGTGCAAGGTCTTTAACATCCACCAGCTCCGTGATGTCATCATGGAGGAGTGGAAGAGGACTCCAGTGGCCGCAACCTGTGAAGCTCTGGTGAACTCCATGCCAAAGAGGGTTAAGGCAGTGCTGGAAAATAATGGTGGCCAAACAAAATATTGACACTTTGGGCCCAATTTGGACATTTCCACTTAGGGGTGTACTCACTTTTGTTGCCAACAGTTTAGACATTAATGGCTGTGTGTTGAGTTATTTTGATGGGACAGCAAATTTACACTGTTATACAGGCTGTACACTCACTACTTTACATTGTAGCAAAGTGTAATTTCTTCAGTGTTGTCCCATGAAAAGATATAATAAAATATTTACAGAAATGTGAGGGGTGTACTCACTTTTGTGAGATACTGTATATATATATATATATATATATATATATATATATATATATATATATATATATATATATATATATATATATATACACACACACACATATACAGTATATATATATATATATACACACACACAGTACATACATACATACAAATATACAGCAGTGAAAACACCAGGAAAGGTAATAGGTTGTGGAAAAGGGCAGGCTGTGATGCTGAGGCTAGGGAAATCAGTACAAAATGGTGTATTATATGGTTGAATTTAAATGTTGGAACTCCATAAATGTTGCAAAGGTAGCTTTAGCAAGAGTGTTTTGTTTGTGAGGTATCACAAATAGGTCGTTTCCTGCTTGCTAAACTTGTTTTAATTGCCTCAGCCCTGAGGCTTGTCATGGCAAATTCTTGAATTCTTACACTCTCAGCTATACAGTGGGCAAGAGGAAGTAAAGATGTTTATTATGAATTTGCTATGGTAAAACTACCTTAGGTCTGTATGTTTCAGACAGTGATATACAATCTAACTACATGTATTTATATAAATTAGAGTGTATACACCCTGTCAGTAAAATGTGTCTGAGAATATATAACATATAGGTATTCATTATAATGCCATAATTCTGACAGTCGGCTCATTAAAAGATGAAAATGAGATGTGTCAGTTCCACTGCATTTCTAAGAGAAAAATATTATTTTTGGTACAAAAGTGCAGACTTACCTCCGCTTGCTTTTAAATTGTCCCTCTTATGTCACCATTTTAATTTAGTCAGCAAGAGGCCAATTTCTTGGTTATGTAGCCTCTAATTGGATGCACACCAAGCCTTATTTCTTCTTTTTTTTAAATAATTAATGAATTAATTAAATAGTGTGTCAGGGGGTCATCTTATGTGGAGTGTTCTGAACTAAAGTTCATATTAGAATTTGCAGAATAAAGAATTCAGTTTTACCAACGCAACATTTTATGCAATGTAAATGATGCATCATTTCTTAGTACCTTTAACTAGGCTTTATGAGCAAATACAACTGATCAAGCTATAGTAAAAAAAAAAATAGGGTTGAAACACTTTTATCATAAAGATTTTATTTTTCAGCAGACAAAATGTTGCTAGATCCTCTGGATGAGCAGAATCATTATGTTAGGCATATTCTACCTGTTGTTACAAGCTTTATTAATGTGCTACCCCATTGTATAGTGATGTCAAATATTCTGGCACTAATAAAACACTAATAATTTGAATAGTATATATTACTCATTTCTCCTCGGGAAGAATATGCTGTGATCTTTTGTGCAAACATCAGCACCAAATCCTACAGAACTTCTAAAGCAGTATGTTCTGTAATGAGATATGACACATTACAAAAGGTTGTAAAAATGTCACTTGCTACAACTGTAAAACACACACAAAGGATTTTGTTGAAAATATCAGTTTCCATCGCTAGATTTGTAATGTTTTAGCTTTTTCAGATTTTCCTATAAGGCAAAATATTCGCTTGTGATACAAACATGTCACATTAAAACATTCTTATTTCAGCACATTAAAGTATTGTCATATGTTGTACTGCATATCTTTTTTTTATCTTAACGCCCAGTAGGTCCAGTATACCAAATTGTTATATTATGGAGTTGTTTGACTTTGGTGGCCATACATGAGCAAAGACTGTGTTGGCATCCAGTTTATACAGCTAAGATTCATCTTAAAGGAACATTCATACTCAGAAAGGTTTTTTATTCTATATAAAAAAGGGATTTTTAAAATGCATTAGTAAAAGATGCAGTATATGATTTGTTTGGGTAATTCACATAAAAAGCAAATAACTTTCCCTTTAAAGAGTTCATAGTCCAAAACCATCTTCAACACAGGGTAACAAATGACTCAGCAGAAAAATACAGAAGGAAATGAAAAACGAGTGGAAAATATGCTGTTGTTGTCTGTATGAATAACTGTGCCTGTTACTCACCCTAGGATCAATGACCAGATATGTTTTTATATTATTCTCCTTTAGATAGGGGTCTCTGTGTCCAGATGTTGATTCCTCCACCTCATAATCATTTTCTAAATGTGACATAGTGGCCTCTGTGATGTGCACCCTCCTATAAGAGATACACAGGTCAATAAACTATACAAATACATGAAATAAATGTAATAGGCATAATGATGTTTTATATTGCATACTGTCTTATTCGCTCACCCTGGAACACCTCCAGCCTCCATGTGATTGGCTAATGTTACATCATGTGACCAAACATCATACTGCCATTTCTGAAGCCCAATTACACCACAGAGCACATTTCCAGAGTGAACTCCGACTCGCATATTGATATCCACACCTGTGGCCTTCCTCAACTTCCTAGAAATAAAATGTTTATCTGTGACTCTTAGCATTATCACTAGTTCAACCATGAACTATTTACTTATGTCACATAAAAAGAATATGTGTGTTCAAGGAATATATATATATATATATGCAGTATATATATATATATATATATATATATATATATATATATATACACACACAGGTAGATATACAAACGCACACATATACAGTACACACACACAAAGGCATAACACACAAGTAGTGCGCTCATTAAAGACTGCCTGAAAAATGTACGTTTCTTACCGGATAGCCTGGCACATGTCTAAACCCATTTGTACACAGTTTTTGGCATGATTAGGCAAGAATTCAGGTAGACCTGACACACAGTAATAACAGTCCCCCAGGATCTTGATACGCATACAGTCGTTATCCTGGAGAAAAAGAAGCAGATGTGGGAGTTTTGTTAGAGCTGGAACACAAGGATTATGATTAAGATAAATACATACATAATAACATAGTAGATGAGGTTGAAAGAAGACAGAAGTCCATCGAGTTCAACCTATACAAATACTACTTCATTTACAATAAAGAAGCTTCAATTGAGCTTAAATTAATTCCATTAAAATGGTGACCCATTTAACACAAGCACAAATATCCATAAATTCTGTTTCTAGCCAGAAATCTATCTAAGCCATTTTTAAAATGTATCTAAGGTATTGGCATTCACTTCTACAATTTGATTGCTCTTACAGTGAAAAAAATGTTTTACACTGCTGGAGATTAAATCTCCTTTCTTCTAGCCTTAAATTGTGACCTCCTGTCACAGACAGCTCCCTTGGAATAAGCAGAGCTTCCACCAACTCTGTATATGGGCCTTGAATATATTTATATAAAGTAATCATATCACCTCTCAAGTGCCTTTTTTGTCGAGAAAACAAACCCAGATTTGCTAACCTCTCCTCGTAGTTTAAATTCTCCTTTCCCCTTATTAGTTTTGTGGCCATTCTCTGAAATATTCTAGCTCTGATAGAAGAGTGCAGTTCTTGGTCCCCAGAACTGCACTCCATACTCAAGGTGAGGCCCTACCAGGTATTTATATAGTGACAGAATTATACTTTCCTTTTTTTAAATGCTTCTTTTAATACATGCTAGTATCTTATTAGCCTTAGTAGCCAACGCCCTGTATTGTGCATCCATCTTGTTATCTATAAGAATGCCCAAATCCCATTCCTCCTCTTTTTTTGCTAAATCTAGCCCCAATTAAATAATAGGATGCCTGCTTATTTTCAATTAGAATATGTAGAACCTTAAATTTTCCAGTATTAAATCTAATTTTCCATTTACCAGCCCATTCATCCATTTTTTATAAATCCTGTTGCAAAGCAATTTCATCCTGAACTAACCTAATAACTTTACACATCTTTGTATCAGCTGCAAAAAGTCATTAATAAAAATATTTTAAAAAATAGGACCCAGTACTGATCCCTGGGGAACTCCACTGATTACCTTTGTCCAATCTGAGTATGATCCATTTACTACTACTCATTGGTCCCTGTCTTTTATATAATTATTTATCCTTGAGCTAATATTTTCAGCTATTGACAGTCCCTTAATTTTATACAATCTCTCATGTGGCACTGTATCAAAAGCCTTAGCAAAATCCAAGTATATCACATCAACTGATTCCCCTTTATCTATATTTTTACTTACCTCCTCATAAAATCTAATTAAAAACCATGCTGTTTTCAACTCATAATCTTGTTTACACAAATATACTCATGAATATAATCCCTTTAAGTATGTTCCCCACTACTGACTGGCTTACTGGTCTATAGTTTCTTGGATCAGCCCTGCTATCCTTTTAAAAAAGTGACACCACATCAGCTTTATGCCAGTTCTGGGGTACTATGCCTGTGGATAATGAGTTGAAAAATAAAGAGTAAAGGTTTGGCTATAACAGTGCTAAATTGCCTTAAAACCCTTGGGTGTATTCCATTTAGACCCAGAGTTTTCTTTTCCTTAAAGGGATAGGAAAGTCAAAATTAAACTTGCATGATTCTGATAGAACATGTAATGTTAAGGCACTTTTAAATTCACTTCTATGTTCAAATGTGCTTTGTTCTCTTGGTATCTCTTGTTGAAAAAGTATACACACATATCCTACACTAGTGGGAGCAGCTGCTAATTGGTGACTGCACACATTTGTCTTTTGTGATTGGCTAACTAGATGTGTTCATCTTGCTGCCAGTAGTGCAATGCTGTTCCTTCAGCAAATGATAAAAAGAGAACGAAGCACATTTAATAATGGAAGTAAATTGGAAAGTTTTTTGAAATTGTATGTTCTGTTCGAATCATGAAATAAATTTTTGGGGTTTCCTGTCCCTTTAATATTATCCAGTTTTTTTTCCTGATCCCATCTATAGATAACCCAGTTACTAGTTATAGGCTTGTATGTTATAGTTTGTTTTAATGTATCTCCCATTAGTTCCTCTTGTGTATACTGAAGAAAATGACTGGTTTAGTACCTCAGCATTCTCCCTGTCACTGTTAATCATCCTACCTTTCTCACACTTTAATGTACCTATATTCTCCTTACATTTTTGCCGTTTATATACTTAAAAAAACTTTTGGAGTTTGACTTTGTGTCAGAGAATCCTTTGTAATTAATCTTTCATTTTCAATTTTGGATAATTTGATTTCTTTTTTACACAAACACATTATATATATATACGGAATGCTGAGTCTGTACTATTTTCATGAATAATTTAATTTCCCTACATTTTCTCTGAATTTTTCTTAGCGCATAGTTATTTCTAGTTGTCACTAGTAATTGTGACATGAAGTTATCTTTGAGGGCATTTAAAAATCTATCACCCTTAGCTGTTTTGCTAATTTGATTGTCCCAGTTTATTTCAGGGTAGTTAAAATCTCTCATAATTACAGCACTGCTATTATTAGCAGCCTTTCCTATTTGCGTTAGCAGTTGAGTTTCCTCCATGTCACTATTGTTGGGGGACTTTTAGCATGTTCCTAGTACTATTTATTTATTTTAGGATGTTTTCCCTCACTCTTTATTAAAACCCACAGTTATAACCTGTATCATCATAAATATCTCCCCTTATTGTAGGTTTAAAGGGACATTAAACACTAAATAAATGCTAGATAGAATGATGCATTCAAAGAAAAGATTAGTCCATGACTAACATGTAGATGTATTTTTTCAAGTTTCATTAGTTGTTTAAAAAGTGACAAAGTAAGTGTAAAGTTTTAGTGTCTATAAAACACTGGGAGCTGCCATGTTGTAACTTGTGTTACCTTCTCTGCTGTGGCCAATTAGAGACAGTTATAAATAGGTCACTAGCGTGAGCAGCCAATGGCTGTGTGGTATATAATAGTGTTCTGCACTTCCATTTCTAACAGGAACTGAAAAGCTCACAATTTCAGAATGGAATTACAGGCAAAGAGGACAAAATAAATAATGAAAGTATATTGCAGAGTTGTTTTATTATATACAATTTATCATTTTATATTACCATCTCAAAGTGTTTAATGTCCCTTTAAGGTCAGGTTTAATATACATGCATATTCTTGCACCCCCATTTATTATTCCTGTCACTCCTAAATAAAGTATGACTCTCAAAGTTAAACCAGTCATGTGAATCATCCCCCCCCCCCAGGTTTCAGTTATACTGATAATTTCATAATCCTCTTCAGCAGCTAAGAGCTCTAGCTCCCCCATTTTGCTTGGCATGCTTCCTGTATTTGCTGTCATAGATTTAATTTTCATGTGCTTTTCGCTGCTACTTGGTGCTCTTTCCTTTAAACTTTGTAATGTGCCATTTCTTAAAGGGACAGAAAACCTCAAACATGTCATTCATGATTTGGATAGAACATACAATTTTAAGCAACTTTCAAATTTACTTTTATTACCAAATGTGCTTCATTCTCTTGTTATTCTTTGCTTAAGCAATGGCATTGCACTGCTGGCAGCTAGCTGAACACATCTAGTTAGCCAATCACAAGAGACAAATATATACAGGCACCAATCAGCAGTTAGCTCCCACAAGTGTAGCATATGTGCATATTCATTCTCAACAAAAGATACCAAGAGAACAAAGCACATTTGAAAATAGAAGTAATTTTAAAAGTGTCTTAAAATTGCATGCTCTATCTGATTCTTGCAAGTTTAATTTTGACTTTCCTATCCTTTCCCTTCCGTCATCCATTCTTTGAGATATTCTAGGTGCATCATATTCACAGACTCACCTGCCTGTTCAATTATGTTTGGACTTGCGTGCCCCTCTTCTGTTACTGGAGGACTGTTCACTGGATTGTTAGGCAGAACAGTCCTCTCCAACATTGCCACTCCTGAACCGATAGCCTTGACATTTTCACTTAATCTGGCAAATCTATTGGGGTGTACCAGCTGAAAACTAGCTTACTAGTAAGTCTCTTCTGCTTACTCATACTTCCCATTCTAACTGTGACCCAGCTACTTCCTGAGTCTCCCCATCTGAATTCCCTCTATTCCCGCTGCTAGAACCATGAACAGACTACTCAGTCATATCCATTTCCCTTTCAAGTGCTTGAATATCACGCAGTGTTGCAATTCGTTCCTCCAGAACTCTAATACGAGCTTCTAGACAATATGCTCACACTTGCCACAAAAAATATAGAGAACTGGAACTTAAAAGATAAAAAAAAACTTGATAGTTATTTGGAAGAACACAAGTTTAAAGCCGTCCTAAAATTAAAGGTGTTATATGCAAAATGTCAACAAACACCCCTATCTATACAAGGCACTGCTGTCATTTGTAGTAAAATGTCTGTATTTTGCAGTTTGTAGCACATTTCCTAGTGGTATCTTACTTTTGCGATCTGATCAAACTTCCCGAAGAGCTCGTTTAACATGAGGACCAACTCCTTTGGAGAACACTCACTTGAGAGAAGTGTGAAGCCCACAATGTCAGCGTACAGGATGCTGCAAAGCAACAATGTGACAAATGTGTAATGTTCTAATGTATCATTCAAAGATAGTAATGTTCTAATGTACCTTTCAAAGAGTGTAATATTCTAATGTATCATTCAAAGAGCCCCATTGCCTGAATACCACATGATAGAATGCATCAGCAATTCAAGAGGAAGCCCCAATGCTGCCAGACATCATGGAACAAAAATAGCAAATATAATGGCAGCTAAGTGCTACATTGCAAAAGATCTTCACACAGCATAAGTGTTTTAAAGCACTGAAAACTGTAATTTTGTTAGTAAACTTTGCAATTCAGGGATATATCCTTTTAAAATTGACTCTTCTGCTTTGACCAGTTAGGCATAAATAAATATAAATGAGTTCCTGCACTGATTAAGCAGTCACTGTGTAGAGTATTGCAGGATTATTGATCTGAAGTCTGTAGTATTGGCTCAGCCCTCTTTGGAAAGAAAACAATTTTCAGAAAGTTAAATTAGAAGAATTTGCTTCTTTTGTAAAGATATTTTTATTATTCATTATTAGAATGTTATGGGGAATTACAATTTATTTTTTTTCTCATTTAAAGTTTGTTGCGGACACTCTTACCTGACATCTTTGTGTCTCTTGATGTAAAGGTTATGGAAGTTATTGGTATTCTCTGGCTCAGGTCTCTTTTCTTTTACCCTTGCCATGATTTCAGCTTTCATCTCTGATGCAATGTAAACAGGAAGGATAGACAGTAGTAATTGTTCCTGAAAAATAACATGCAAGCAATCAGAGAGCAATGAGGAATCTTCCTGGCTAAATGAGAGACACAGGTTAATGTTAGCAGAGGTCTGTTTTGTATCTTTACGCTTCATGTTATACTTAATCAATAAATACTGCAATGACATAAAGAGGAATAATCTCCTCAATCATTATTTCAATCTGATTACAGCGAAGTTAGATTATGTGGGTTATTTTTTACTTCATTTCACTATCAGGTATGATCAATTCATAAATACTTGGTAATGCGTCACACTAGCGTGATGTTTCATTTATAGTTGTTGCTCAGTTTATACCCGGATTCCTCACCTGCTGTCTCTCCTGAGAGTCCAGTTTTCGTCGAGACTGAATGAAGTTGATGGCCTCATGGTACGTGTGCTTTAATGCACTCTCTGTAACGCGCTTGTGGTAACCTCCAACAACGTTTCCACACAACAAGATGACCGTGTCTGCCAACATCTGTTGGGAATTGAGCAAACACAATTAAATGGATTATAATCCAAATGATTTATTTCTTTTAATGAATTGCATTAAACTGTGATAAACTGTAGAAAAAACATAATTTATACTTACCTGATAAATTTATTTCTCTTGTAGTGTATCCAGTCCACGGATCATCCATTACTTGTGGGATATTCTCCTTCCCAACAGGAAGTTGCAAGAGGATCACCCACAGCAGAGCTGCTATATAGCTCCTCCCCTCACTGCCATATCCAGTCATTCGACCGAAACAAGACAAGAAAGGAGAAACCATAGGGTGCAGTGGTGACTGTAGTTTAATTAAAATTTAGACCTGCCTTAAAAGGACAGGGTGGGCCGTGGACTGGATACACTACAAGAGAAATAAATTTATCAGGTAAGCATAAATTATGTTTTCTCTTGTTAAGTGTATCCAGTCCACGGATCATCCATTACTTGTGGGATACCAATACCAAAGCTAAAGTACACGGATGATGGGAGGGAAAAGGCAGGAACTTAAACGGAAGGAACCACTGCCTGTAGAACATTTCTCCCAAAAACAGCCTCCGAAGAAGCAAAAGTGTCAAATTTGTAAAATTTTGAAAAGGTGTGAAGCGAAGACCAAGTCGCAGCCTTGCAAATCTGTTCAACAGAGGCCTCATTTTTAAAGGCCCAGGTGGAAGCCACAGCTCTAGTAGAATGAGCTGTAATCCTTTCAGGGGGCTGCTGTCCAGCAGTCTCATAGGCTAAGCATATTATGCTCCGAAGCCAAAAGGAGAGAGAGGTTCCCGAAGCTTTTTGACCTCTCCTCTGTCCAGAGTAAACGACAAACAGGGCAGATGTTTGACGAAAATCTTTAGTAGCCTGTAAGTAAAACTTCAAGGCATGGACTACGTCCAGATTATGCAAAAGACGTTCCTTCTTTGAAGAAGGATTAGGACACAATGATGGAACAACAATCTCTTGATTGATATTCCTGTTAGAAACCACCTTAGGTAAAAACCCAGGTTTGGTACGCAGAACTACCTTGTCTGAATGAAAAATCAGATAAGGAGAATCACAATGTAAGGCAGATAACTCAGAGACTCTTCGAGCCGAGGAAATAGCCATCAAAAACAGAACTTTCCAAGATAAAAGTTTAATATCAATGGAATGAAGGGGTTCAAACGGAACTCCCTGAAGAACTTTAAGAACCAAGTTTAAGCTCCACGGGGGAGCAACAGTTTTAAACACAGGCTTAATCCTAACCAAAGCCTGACAAAATGCCTGGACGTCTGGAACTTCTGCCAGACGCTTGTGCAAAAGAATAGACAGAGCAGAGATCTGTCCTTTTAAAGAACTAGCTGATAAGCCTTTGTCCAAACCCTCTTGGAGAAAGGACAATATCCTAGGAATCCTAACCTTACTCCATGAGTAACTCTTGGATTCACACCAATAAAAATATTTACGCCATATCTTATGGTAGATTTTCCTGGTGACAGGCTTCCGAGCCTGTAGTAAGGTATCAATGACTGACTCGGAGAAGCCACGCCTTGATAGAATCAAGCGTTCAATCTCCATGCAGTCAGTCTCAGAGAAAGTAGATTTGGATGATTGAAAGGACCTTGTATTAGAAGGTCCTGCCTCAGAGGCAGAGTCCATCCACTAGGTCTGCATACCAGGTCCTGCGTGGCCACGCAGGCGCTATCAGAATCACCGATGCTCTCTCCTGTTTGATTTTGGCAATCAGTCGAGGGATCAGAGGAAACGGTGGAAACACATAGCCCAGGTTGAAGAACCAAGGAGCTGCTAGAGCATCTATCAGCGTTGCTCCCGGGTCCCTGGACCTGGATCCTTAACAAGGAAGCTTGGCGTTCTGGCGAGTCACCATGAGATCCAGTTCTGGTTTGCCCCAACCATGGACCAGTTGAGCAAACACCTCCGGATGGAGTTCCCACTCCCCCGGATGAAAAGTCTGACGACTTAGAAAATCCGCCTCCCAGTTCTCTACGCCTGGGATGTGGATCGCTGACAGGTGGCAAGAGTGAGACTCTGCCCAGCGAATTATCTTTGAGACTTCTAACATCGCTAGGGAACTCCTGGTTCCCCCTTGATGGTTGATGTAAGCCACAGTCGTGATGTTGTCCGACTGAAATCTGATGAACCTCAGTGTTGCTAACTGAGGCCAAGCTAGAAGAGCATTGAATATTGCTCTTAACTCCAGAATATTTATTGGGAGGAGTTTTTCCTCCTGAGTCCACAATCCCTGAGCCTTCAGGGAGTTCCAGACTGCGCCCCAACCTAGAAGGCTGGCATCTGTTGTTACAATCGTCCAATCTGGCCTGCGAAAGGTCATACCCTTGGACAGATGGACCCGAGAAAGCCACCAGAGAAGAGAATCTCTGGTCTCTTGATCCAGATTTAGTAGAGGGGACAAATCTGAGTAATCCCCATTCCACTGACTTAGCATGCATAATTGCAGCGGTCTGAGATGCAGGCGTGCAAATGGCACTATGTCCATTGCCGCTACCATTAAGCCGATTACTTCCATGCACTGAGCCACTGACGGGCGTGGAATGGAATGAAGGACACGGCAAGCATTTAGAAGTTTTGATAACCTGGACTCCGTCAGGTAAATTTTCATCTCTACAGAATCTATAAGAGTCCCTAGGAAGGAGACTCTTGTGAGTGGTGATAGAGAACTCTTTTCCATGTTCACTTTCCACCCATGCGACCTCAGAAATGCCAGAACTATCTCTGTATGAGACTTGGCAATTTGAAAGCTTGACGCCTGTATCAGGATGTCGTCTAGATACGGAGCCACCGCTATGCCTCGCGGTCTTAGAACCGCCAGAAGTGAGCCCAGAACCTTTGTAAAAATTCTCGGGGCAGATGCCAACCCGAAGGGAAGAGCTACAAATTGGTAATGCCTGTCTAGAAAGGCAAACCTTAGGAACCGATGATGATCTTTGTGAATCGGTATGTGAAGGTAGACATCCTTTAAGTCCACTGTGGTCATGTGCTGACCCTCTTGGATCATGGGTAGGATGGTCCGAATAGTCTCCATTTTGAATGATGGAACTCTGAGGAATTTGTTTAAGATCTTTAGATCCAAGATTGGTCTGAAGGTTCCCTCTTTCTTGGGAACCACAAACAGATTTGAATAAAATCCCTGTCCTTGTTCCGTCCGCGAAACTGGATGGATCACTCCCATTACTAGGAGGTCTTGCACACAGCTTAGGAATGCCTCTTTCTTTATCTGGTTTGATGATAACCTTGAAAGATGAAATCTCCCTTGTGGAGGAGAAGCTTTGAAGTCCCTGAGATATGATCTCCAACGCCCAGGGATCCTGAACATCTCTTGCCCACGACTGGGTGAAGAGAGAAAGTCTGCCCCCCACTAGATCCGTTTCCAAATAGGGGGCCGTTCCTTCATGCTGTCTTGGGGGCAGCAGCAGGCTTCCTGACCTGCTTGCCCTTGTTCCAGGACTGGTTAGGTTTCCAGGCCTGTCTGGAATGAGCAACAGTTCCCTCTTGTT
The DNA here is from genome assembly GCF_027579735.1 of Bombina bombina. Taxonomy (NCBI): domain Eukaryota; kingdom Metazoa; phylum Chordata; class Amphibia; order Anura; family Bombinatoridae; genus Bombina; species Bombina bombina. The sequence continues at coordinate 508,010,233 of NC_069500.1, forward strand.
TTGAAGCGGAGGAAGTTGATGCTGCTCCTGCCTTGAAATTTCGAAAGGCACGAAAATTAGACTGTTTGGCCTTTGATTTGGCCCTGTCCTGAGTAAGGGTATGACCCTTGCCTCCATTAATGTCAGCAATAATTTCCTTCAAGCCAGGCCCGAATAAGGTCTGCCCCTTGAAAGGAATGTTGAGTAATTTAGACTTTGAAGTCACGTCAGCTGACCAGGATTTAAGCCATAGCGCCCTACGCGCCTGGATGGCGAATCCGGAATTCTTAGCCGTTAGTTTAGTCAAATGAACAATGGCATCAGAAACAAATGAGTTAGCTAGCTTAAGCGTTCTAAGCTTGTCAATAATTTCATTCAATGGAGCTGTCTGGATGGCCTCTTCCAGGGCCTCAAACCAGAATGCCGCCACAGCAGTGACAGGCGCAATGCATGCAAGGGGCTGTAAAATAAAACCTTGTTGAATAAACATTTTCTTAAGGTAACCCTCCAATTTTTTATCCATTGGATCTGAAAAAGCACAACTGTCCTCAACCGGGATAGTGGTACTCTTTGCTAAAGTAGAAACTGCTCCCTCCACCTTAGGGACCGTCTGCCATAAGTCCCGTGTAGTGGCGTCTATTGGAAACATTTTTCTAAATATAGGAGGTGGGGAAAAGGGCACACTGGGTCTATCCCACTCCTTGCTAATAATTTCTGTAAGCCTTTTAGGTACGTATAGGAAAAACGTCAGTACACACCGGCACAGCATAGTATCTATCCAGCCTACACAATTTCTCTGGAATTGCAACTGTGTTACAGTCATTCAGAGCAGCTAATACCTCCCCAAGCAATACACGGAGGTTCTCAAGCTTAAATTTAAAATTAGAAATCTCTGAATCAGGTTTCCCCGAGTCAGAGATATCACCCACAGACTGAAGCTCTCCGTCCTCATGTTCTGCATACTGTGACGCAGTATCAGACATGGCTCTAACAGCATTTGCGCACTCTGTATCTCTCCTAACCCCAGAGCTATCGCGCTTGCCTCTTAATTCAGGCAATCTAGATAATACCTCTGACAGGGTATTATTCATGATTGCAGCCATGTCCTGCAAGGTAATCGCTATGGGCGTCCCTGATGTAATTGGCGCTATATTAGCGTGCGTCCCCTGAGCGGGAGGCGAAGGGTCTGACACGTGGGGAGAGTTAGTCGGCATAACTTCCCCCTCGACAGAACCCTCTGGTGATAATTCTTTTATAGATAAAGAATGATCTTTACTGTTTAAGGTGAAATCAATACATTTAGTACACAATCTCCTATGGGGCTCCACCATGGCTTTCGAACATAATGAACAAGTAGGTTCCTCTGTGTCAGACATGTTTAAACAGACTAGCAATGAGACTAGCAAGCTTGGAAAACACTTTAAAACAAGTTTACAAGCAATATAAAAAAACGTTACTGCGCCTTTAAGAAACACAAATTTTCCCAAATTTTGAAATAACAGTGAAAAAATGCAGTTACACTAACGAAATTTTTACAGTGTATGTAATAAGTTAGCAGAGCATTGCACCCACTTGCAAATGGATGATTAACCCCTTAATACCAAAAACGGAATAACAAATGACAAAAACGTTTTTTAAACAGTCACAACAACTGCCACAGCTCTACTGTGGCTTTTTACCTCCCTCAATACGACTTTTGAAGCCTTTTGAGCCCTTCAGAGAAGTCCTGGATCATGCAGGAAGAAGCTGGATGTCTGTGTCTGTAATTTTTGCTGTGCAAAAAAACACCAAAATAGGCCCCTCCCACTCATATTACAACAGTGGGAAGCCTCAGGGAACTGCTTCTAGGCAAAATTCAAGCCAGCCATGTGGAAAAAACTAGGCTCCAATAAGTTTTATCACCAAACATATGTAAAAAAACGATTAAACATGCCAGCAAACGTTTTAAAATACACTTTTATAAGAGTATGTATCTCTATTAATAAGCCTGATACCAGTCGCTATCACTGCATTTAAGGCTTTACTTACATTACTTCGGTATCAGCAGCATTTTCTAGCAAATTCCATCCCTAGAAAAATATTTTAACTGCACATACCTTATTGCAGGAAAACCTGCACGCTATTCCCCCTCTGAAGTTACCTCACTCCTCAGAATATGTGAGAACAGCAAAGGATCTTAGTTACTTCTGCTAAGATCATAAAAAACGCAGGCAGATTCTTCTTCTAAATACTGCCTGAGATAAACAGTACACTCCGGTACCATTTAAAAATAACAAACTTTTGATTGAAGAAATAAACTAAGTATAAAACACCACAGTCCTCTTACGACCTCCATCTTAGTTGAGAGTTGCAAGAGAATGACTGGGTATGGCAGTGAGGGGAGGGGCTATATAGCAGCTCTGCTGTGGGTGATCCTCTTGCAACTTCCTGTTGGGAAGGAGAATATCCCACAAGTAATGGATGATCCGTGGACTGGATACACTTAACAAGAGAAATGTAAATTTATTAAGTGACTTTGCCTAAACGCTGGGATCTTTTAAATATTCTTAATAATAACAACATGCATTTTTGTAGTTCACCCCTACCTGTAGGGCTAGATCAACTTCAGGCAGATGACGGGATACAGAAATGTAGATGCTCAGGACTATGATATGTGAAACTGAACAGAATACTGCAGCAAGGATAGCACCTTTCATATACAAAGGCAGCATTGTGTACAGGCTGATGGTCACAAACAACGTCCAATATACCTACAAAGAACAGCCAGAGTTAGGAAATACCAGAAAATGCTGAACACCCAGGAAAAACTTAAATCTACTCTACCAAGGGAAATATGTGCTGGTTCTATTATTAACTCACCCACAGTAAGTACTCAGTACAGATTGTATAGCTTGTAATAATGATTTAGTTGATGTATCATTAATGATTATTGATTGTAACAGCAGAAACTAGGCAGAAATGTAATGGGAAACAAACAATGGATTATGTATGTAAAATAACTGAAAATAGATAAAGGACTAGATTACAAGTGGAGCACAATCGACAGTGCAGGTTGTGTTATCCGGTGTTACAAGTGGATGATCAAATATTAGAGTGAATATTATAACATGAAGGAATCACTACTTGCACACCATTGGTTTAGCACACCCTCGGCTTAACCCACTATTGGTTTAGTGCTCGAGCGATAGTTAACATCATACTGTACTGCGCTTCTACATTTTAATCTTTTATGTGAGGGGTTTAGGGACCCACACTATCCAACATGCAGATGTTAGAGTGCTCTAGTCTAGATGATATATTGAGTGATAAAAATACATTTGGACTTGTGACAGCAAAACAGAAGCCCTACTGATTGCCCTTGAGTGATGCCAACATGCAATAGCGCTAATTTTGTGCTTCATTGTGCTAAAATATATCATTTTGAAATGAAAACAATATCAGGAGTTTTTTTACCTGGTCCCATGGTGATACAATGCCGCTTGTGAAAATGAATACGTAACCCATGGTAACTAGGCATCCCCAAATGATGACTGCAAGGAACTTTATGCCCTTCTGGACCACAGTTTCCATGCAAAGGAGAAGTATGAGGATACTGAACACACCCAGGGCGCAGAAAATGCTCACCAGGAAACCGCGGTTGTCTATGAAGGTCTAGAGGGAAATAA